>NW_009704113.1:0-4507 GCF_000703405.1 Apaloderma vittatum
AAAAAAAAAAAAAACCAAAACGGTTCAGTCTGGAGTTCAATGCATGGAAGAAGTATTGCTTGAGATAGTCAGAAATCTGAGATCAGTTGTGATGGGGCTGTTGTGGTCACTAGTTAGTGATTAAGCCCAGAAAGGAATTTTTACCTGCTTTTATAGTGGGTAAGGTTGATTGATTGGTGTCACTTTTTGGGATCAGATGCTTGCAAGAGATTTGTAAGTGGGTTTTGGGAGAACTGTTTGAGTAGGAGAACTGATGTAAAAGATCTGTTATAGCTTATACAATAATACATCTGTTAGTACAGTATTCTTCCTAACTGTCTTTTCAGGGCCTTTTGAATGAATTAATGTCCTGTCATCACTGTAAATGGTTCTTACATGCTTTAGTTCATTGGAAAGCTTGTGAGACACTCTGCTTGCATTCTGGCTAAAGAAAATTACATCATTCTCCAGGGCTGCTAGTTTAGATAGCATTAAATAACCACCACGGTTTTGCTTTAGGTATCAAACTTATGAAATAATTAATTTTTGTTTTTATTTCTTTTAAAACATGCATTTTCTCCTGCTCACTCTTTTCTCTATGTGAAAGGGAGAGTGATATTATCTCTGTAATGCTGATTCCTTCGTTTCTCAGGGTCGTGTTTCCATCGAGATCCAGGTGTCAAGAGGCTTAGACAGAGCAAATAGATCATATTTCTTTTCTGATGCTTTCCTAGCTTGAACCCCTTGACAGATCATGACAACTTGTGAAGATTGTAGATTTTGGGACAGAAGGTATAGCTCTGATCTCAGGAAAGTGAAAATGTGTATGACAACTGCAGCATATGATTTATTAAATGCTTGTGTTACTCTGTTAAGTCAACGTCATATCTGCCTCTGTCGTGTTTCTGATGATGCTTACTTTTCTGCTGGAAGTGGAGAAATTATACACGTAACTCAAAAGTGTGAAGTCAATTGTGACTGAATGTCTCTTTTGAGATGAAAAATGCTTACAAAAGTTTTAGCCCTTGTTTTTATAGACAAAATCTTTTTAAAGGCCTGGGGGACTGTACTTATAGTTGTTCATATACAAACATCCACTAGTTTAGAAAATAGGATTTGTAAATGGACCAAGAGGGTACTTAGGGCTACAGGATTATAAAATCTCAGTAATATGTTATTATAGCTATATAGTATGCCAAGCAGAAAAGTTCTCTCACTGTTTCTTATATATGTTCACACATGAGATTTTGTGATGACTGCTCTGCCTGCCTGAGTCCGTGACATTGGTCTTAGTTGCAGAAATTAACAATTTGAATGTCACTTACTGGTCATCCTTTGAAAAGTATCCTGAGCCCCAATCCTAGAAGTTGTTCGATTATTTAAATTGAAAGGTGTTTTTTTTTATTGATATAGGGATAAAGAATGATAATAATAGTACTTACTGCATTGTGGGTTTGATTTTCGGTTGTTTAGTATGTTTGTTTGGGTCTTTTTGTTGGTATTTTTTTCAATAGTCTATTTAGCTAAACTAGAATAAAAGCTATAAGTTTTCAATACTGGAGATCATTCTCGCAGATTTTTATTCTGTTATTTAGGAGTCCTGTCATATCACTAGGCTGATTCAAATCTGTAGTACATTACAACATTCTAAATGACATTTGGTTCTGCCATATGTCATTCTGTGTTGTGGCACAGCAGAGTAATATCATGATTTATTAAGTTTATCAATACTTAATTTATCCTTAATATAGTTTTATCTAATTCATCTATTCACTTGACTTATATTCTTAGTCACCAACTGCTACAGCGCAGACACATAGTTTACCCTGGAAGATGGTATTTGGAGGATAAGTTCCTCCTTAAGCTGTAGTTTAGGAGAAGTTTCGCAGCAGTTTAGTGAAAAGGCAGTTGTGTTGCGTTATGGCATTTTTCAGATGAAATTTCAAAAGGACTTATTTGGAGACTTTTACCAGCTGGCTGGGAGATTTATCTAGAAGATTAAACGACTGGGGCTCAAATGTATGAATTAAAGAGTGAGTTTCTTCAGCCTTGTTAGTTGTTCATAGAATATCTTGAGTTGGAAGAGACCTTAGAGATCATCTAATCCAACCTCCCTGCCATGGGCAGGTTCACTATGAGCGTTCCATTTATACAGCCAATAATACTTTATTGTGCCATTAAGGCTGTTTGTGTGCATTTGGAATCTAATAAAGTCAGGGAATCAGAATGTAACTCCTCAAGAAAAATGAGGAGGGGTGACTGGTTTAACAGTGCCTGTGGCCCCATTATTTTACAGAACACAGCAAAATAATTTTCAAAAAATGAATTACTGAGTAAAGGTTAAGGGAGCTGATAACTACAACAGATAGAACAATGTTATGGAGAGATTCTATTCTTACTCCTCTAAGGACTTTTATTTTTTCGATATGAAAAAAAAAATTAATACAGGTTAAAGGGACTAGTTAGAAACTGGCTGTGTGAAAGAGCGTTTCTGGGTTACGGTGATTTGCCCGATCAATCATGCTGTGCAAAACACTAAGCGTAAGAGCTCAAATAAGGTGGAAAATTTCTAAGGCAAAAAGAAATGACTCCATGGAAATGAGGTTGATTTTGCACGTATTTGTCTGGAGGTTGGTTGTTCACTTTGTTTTACTGCTGCCTTGCCTGCAATAAGTCATAACAACAAAAATGAAAACTTGCAAATACCAAAACAAAAGTGTTTGGCTAGAAACCAAATTATCTTGAAAATGAGATGTAAATGCGTAGAAGGGGGGAATACATAAAAAGAGAAGAATTTTGACTTCTGTAATTATTATTATTGTCACCTCTAGTAAAGTCATGCATAAACTGCTTCTGCTGTGCCTTTCATTTGCTCTATACATAGAAAAATGCTCTTGACTGGATGCTGTGGACTGTGGAAGGACTTCAGTGTTTCATTAGGACAATATATTAAAAAAAAATTCTTTCCTTTGTCACTATTTTCCAGTTAATGTAACCCTTCAAAACGTGCCTAGGTACTGTGAAGTAAACCTTAAAGAAGAAGTTTTGCCAATACTATATGGATGTATTTTCACCCTGGGTAGCTGTTGCAGGTGCCTGAACTCTTAAAATAATGTGTTACTCTCTTTCTCTTACCCATTGGTCACTAAAAATTTAAAGGCTGCTGAAGTCAGCCGAAAAGATCTTATTACCGCAGAGTTTAATTTAGTAATGGCTGTTAACAAAATAGAAAGGTGGAAAGCTGCAGGAGTCTTTTTTTTTTTTGCTTTTCATCTTCCCTCCCACGTTACACACACAGTCGCTTGAGTAATGGAAGCTAGTGAGGTTTTTTGATATATGTGGTATAAATCTAGTGTCTAAAAGATTTCTCCTGTTGATAGCTGTTCTCGCTGTATATTTTGATCTGTATGGATCTTAGCAGATGTTAAATCTCTAGTTTCCTTCATCAAAACCCGGAACGTCTTTTCACTTCACTGAAATCGTCATGATAATGGCCATCCCTGTAGGCTCTTTCTTCTCTCCAAAAAAAGCCCTGTCAATAAAATCAGTAGTAGATAGTCTTAAATTCCATTGATATGATAAAATAATACTTATTCCTAGAAGGGTTAATGATTCAGAACGTTTTATTTGCAAGTGATGGTCTAGAGGCCAGAATCGGGTTGTGTCTGTAGACAACTACAAGCAGTTTTTGCGATAATTTTTTGTCCCTCGGTGTATCTGTCACATAATTGTTCATTTAATCTTTATGAATTGAATTATTCATGAATCCTTAGTCAAAACTCACTAATGGTTCTTCTGTGACTTAGGAGCCTAAGTGTCATAATCATAAATTAATTACATAAGTAGAAACTGGAGCCCTATTGCCAATCAATTAGTTTTAGGTCTGTAAGTGCCACTGCCACTTAGGCTTATAAATCATTGTAAGTAGTTGCATATTTTTATGATACTTTTTTTTTTTGCTGCAAAACGGGCATAAAATTTTCTAGTATCAGCTATGGAATCCAAGATAAGTATGTGTGTGTATATATTTTTAAAAATGAATGAAAACTACAATCATCCTGCTCATGTCAGGTCCCACAGGATTCGATAGGTGAGTAAAATAGCTGTGCTCTGGTTATAGATACTTCATCACAAGAACTCTCTGGTTATGTAGCGGTGCTGAGAACACCGAGGTCCCGGGTTCAATTCCCATTTGGTCCACATGTGTTGCCTGGTCTAGTCGAGAGGTGTCCCTGGCCCATGACAGGGAGGCTGGATTAAAATGATCTCTGAGGTCCCTTCCAGCCAAGGCCATTCTATGATTCTATGTAGAGACCTCCCAGTCCCAAAAACCTTAAACAGCATGAGGTGTTTAGCTTTCCAAAAATGAGCCTGGCCAACAGAGCAGTTCTGAGTTCTGTTTGGAAGTTTCTTTTCATAATGGCCTGATTAGTAGCACGTTTGCAGGAAGTTTGCATGCTGCTCTTGTGTCGTCTTCTGATCTTGGGTTTCTGTGTGGTAAAGTTTCAGATGTCATCAATATTAAACA
>NW_009704113.1:4530-25909 GCF_000703405.1 Apaloderma vittatum
CCTCATAAACTTCCATTGGATATCTTCCCTGATGTCTCTGAGTGCAAGCCTGAGTATATGACCTTGGAGGTGTATTATACTGAAAAATTTTCTAGGGTTCATGGCCAAATTAAAATTATTTACCTGCGTAGCAGAGACACACTGTTAAATCTACCCGAATTAGTCCCATAAAGTACATACTACAGAGGAGGAAGAGAACGGTGGTTTAATTTATAAAAACATGCTTCCCTGATGTCTCTGAGTGCAAGCCTGAGTATATGACCTTGGAGGTGTATTATACTGAAAAATTTTCTAGGGTTCATGGCCAAATTAAAATTATTTACCTGCGTAGCAGAGACACACTGTTAAATCTACCCGAATTAGTCCCATAAAGTACATACTACAGAGGAGGAAGAGAACGGTGGTTTAATTTATAAAAACATGACATTGAAATAGCTTATTTTTTAAAAAAAATTGCTTAAGAGTAAAAATCTGAGAGTAGTAAATTCTTTAATATGAGTGTACTAACATCAGTAGTCATATCTGCTACTTTTTGCATAAATAGAAGAAACAATATATAATGAATATCTACACACATACACAGAGTCTGTGTGTGAATTACGATGTTGGGATTATATGTAACAATGGAGGAATTAAAAAAAGCAATAGTATACGTTTGAATGTTTTGTTTTGGAGGGCATTTTCTTTCAGAAATGAATCTGTTTCCCTCAATCATGAACATAATTTAGGTCTTGTTATACAGTCTTAAATCGTAGAGTATTGTGCTGTCATAGAGCCCATTATGACAAATAAAGATGAAAATACCTTATAAGTAATTATCTTGACTAATTCTTGGTCGAGGTGAAATCAAGAGCTATGTATTTCTTTAATTATTTGCACTTTGTCTTCCAATAAAAGGAATATATAAATGTAATCAAAATAGTATCTTCAGAGCTAGTTCGACACAAGCAATCTGAATAGTGTGGGGTTTTTTTTCCCCCCAATGAACATAACTGTGAGATTTTTGGTCTTTTTCTACATCTCAGAATTTGAAATATCAGATGAACAGGGGGAGATTGCCATTGATCTTTAAGCTTAAATCAGTTTCATGTGAAATGAGGTAAATATTGGAGCATCCAGTGTAGTATTTATCATCCTTATTCTTCGCTAGATAGCTTATTATTATTTGGAAAGGTTAGAGAGTTGCAGCATGTTGAACAATAAGATTATTGGTAATATTTGGCTCAGTATATTTTGTTCCTAAGCCTCTTTTCTATTAAGGAGAAAGGTGCAGGCAGAGCAGTCCCCAGCAAAAGGCTGCTCACGAGGGTCCTATTGGATCAGCTTTGAGTACAACAGCGTCTCAAATGAATAAATTCAGGTAGCTCAGCAGTTTGAACCTGTTCAAAAATAATCAACTTGTGACCTGGAAGTGTCACAGATTTCAGCAATTATCCAACTTGATCCAAAGAAAAATGTGCTTGGAACAAGAGCATAGCGCGTAGATATTCCAGGACTTCTTAGCTGATGCTTCACCAGCTAATTAATCAAGTGCTGTCTTTTGGAGAGAGTATCAATCAGCTCTTCAGAGAAACGCTTTTCTGTGTTACAAAGTGTTTCCCCTGACTAAAACTCTACATGAAGCTGTTTAACATTCCTAGCTTAGAGAGAAATCTCTCTCGTTCTTAGGCGAAAAATCCTCCCACTCCAGAGTGTTTTACTGTGTCATTTCAGAAATCTGTCTCTAGTCTATGTATTTTAATGTCAATAGAATATGCTTCTGGGTTTTTTATCCCTAAACTTTTTGGCAAACATGGAAGCGATCAATTGACCATCTGATAGACTCAGTCGAAGTTGCCTGTCAAACTTCTCAAGTTGCTGACTCCATCTGGTATGAAGTCGGGAAAACTGACTGCAAACAAGTTCTAACTTGATTTTTTTTTTTTTTTTTTGACTCCTTAACCTTTTCAGTGAGTTCCACCCATGAATTCAAACAGGCCTGAAGAAAGACTAGGTAATTACTTTGTGGTAAGAAGAGCAGCACTGAAGGATTTGCCTGGGGCTCAGAACACTGATGGTGGATAAAACTCAACAAAGCCCACGGCCCCTAAAGGCTGCTGAGGCTGACTCTGCTGTAGGCTAAAACACTTAGAAGAAAGGTCAGGCAGTTGTGGAAGCAGCAAACTGCCTCTTCTTTCTGTGGCTGGCCGTGTTCAGAGGCTGAGTGGGTATAATAAATGAGTTCCTTGACTCCTCTTTTCTTTAGACCCAGACTTGTGGGCTGTCACCACAAACAAGCAGAGCTCACCCACGTCGTTGCAGGGGGACAAGAAAACCTGGACATCCCAGCCCCACCCCAGTCTAAAAGTTTGCCCCCACTCTTCTATTAAAGTCATGCTTTAACATGACTTTTACATTAGCAAAAGGTCATTCTTTCTCTTGATGCCAGCGTATTTCTAGGAAAAAACAAGTATTCTTGGTAGCATCCTGTTACATCTCAGCCAGCCACCCTGATAGGAGTGGCTAATTGTTTCTACGGGCAACGACTGGGGAAAAAAAAAATAATCTGAAGAGCTTTTTTGCTTTGATTTATGACAGAAACCAAAACAACGTCGAATGCAGCAGTGGTTTCACTTTCGGTAATTCTCATCTCTGCCTTGTGTCATCCGAGCGCGGTTAGGAACGTAGCCAGGTGCCTCCAGCACAGCCACAGCTTTCAGCAGTTGCTTCCACAAGTAGTGATTACACCCCAAGTGATGGAGGGCTGCTGGGATAACTCCTCAACTTGTTGTAAATACAGTGGCGTTCGTTCACTTCACCATTTTAAGGTTGTGTAACTAAAAAAGGAGGCTAGACTGCTTAGAAAGACTGCCAAAACTCTGCTTTTAAACTGTCTGCTTAATAAACCTTACTTTGTCACCAGTGTGGTTTTCTCCACCGGAATTGACTTAAAACTACTGCGGGAAGTAAACACTTGTTGCCTGGGGGCAAACTTGTCTCCTAGTTAGAATTAATCTATTGACTAGGATGCTCTCATAGTCTGAAATTGCATTTATCTTTGTAGTCATGCTTTTAAATATGACTTGTGCAGTTTGCCATTACCAAAAAAATCTTGGGAGATGTTTGATTGTCGGGGACATTCTGTGAGATTTTTCGGTATGCTGCTTGAAGATGGCAGTTGGTCAGAATTTTTCATTAGAAACTTGCTAAATTCCATTCCGACCAGAAATGCAATTTTCTTGAAAGATTGGGAAAAAAAAACACCCATGATTTGTGTTCTACTGTTTTCCGTTTCAATTATCTCAATGTTTTCAAGCAGTTCTGCATCTTTTGTTGTTGTGCTCCGTGTCCTCTTTCTTTATATGAATCATAGGAGATATTTTAAAACCTATTGGACTGGCAAACTAGAAACTGAGGAGAGTTTCCTTCTCTGCTGAAATAGCTGAGTCAGAAGGAATCACTCTCAGTGGGTGAGTTGTGACCCCACCTGTCAGTGAATTCTTTTCTGAATCAACTGAATAGGAGACACGTCTCAAAAATGTCTGGAAATCATGAGGCTGAGATCACCACCTGTTTTCATGTAAGCTACTAAACAACCTCCGCCAGATAGAGTTTTATCTTCCATTATTTCCTGACTGATGATTGTGAATGTAACTGGGAAAAAGATTAATTAAATGAATATTTCTGGGTTTCACATCTACTGTCTGGTCCCACTCTGGCTTTACTTCTTGATTAGGCTTTGAAGGATGAAGTGTTTATGGTAGTTTTTGTTATTTCTTTGTCTTTAAGAAAAACACTGAATTATAGCTTCTGTTGGCAAGGAAAATATTAATTTCAGGATGCAAATGCAAAAACAATATAGTTTCTATGAAAAACAAAAATATGGCTCCTATGAAGTTCTCTGAGTGCAAATGAAGATAGCATTTGGATAAATTTTTTACGACTTCCATTTTTACATCATAGTGGCAGTTTTGCTCCTATCATCTTGACATGGAGCTCTGGCAAAAACTTTGTGCCTGACACAGATTGAAACTGCTCTTTTCATATGAGAGTAACATCGGGCAATGACGACAATATTTAGCAAAAGCAAATTTGCACTTCCTTGGAATCTTGTTATTCGTGTTTGAAAAATATACGAATTATTTGCTCAGGGTAAGGATTTGAGCTTCAACTTAATTTCAAACCCTTGTTCTCATTGCCTTACTCTGACGTAGCAAGCTGTTGTAGTTAACTTATATGAGGAGTCTGTAGATGACTTAAAATGTTGGTTTTTTCTTTTGGGTGAAAAGGTGTAGCAGACATTTGGCCAAGGAGAGTGACCCCAGTTATGCTCCAGTGATTGTAGGTCTTTATCACGAAAAATATAGGTCGATATGACTGTGGGCTTGCTTATATATCAGTTGATGAAGTGAGAAGGTTTTAGTTGTATATTCGTGGGAGATCTCAGCAGCCAGAGCGGAACACATGGCTGCGATGGTCTCTTTTGAGGTACTAACAGTATACGCAGGGGAAAAAAACAGAGAACTTAGAAGGGAAACCTGTGTCTCGTGTAAAATGCAAACGTGGCTGGAGGCGCTCTGTCAGAATAACAGAACTGTAATCCAAAGCAGCCATGGGGATGGTTCCAATTCCGTTGTCACCTCTAGGTCAGCGGATGGAGACCATTAGCATCGCTTTTCTGATAGCGACTGTCTGCAGGTACCTGTGGGCTCGGGCACTCCTGCAAAGGTTTTTAAAAGCTCTCTGGTGCCTTGAAATGACTCTTTCTCGGAACGAGTGTCTGTGGCAGCGCCGAACGTTTCCTAGCAGAGAAGTGCCATGGGCACTTTTAATTGGATTCAGGAGCTGATAGAAAGAGGCAACTTGTATGCTGAACTCCTGCTGTCTATCTGCAGCAGAAGGCTAGCAGACAGGAGCAGCAGAATCCTCTGACAGTCAGTAAGCCCCGTCAGAGGTCTCCAGAGGGACTGCTTCTAGGAGTTGAACCCTAACCTTTTCCCTTGTGAGCGTGCCAGTCGTCGTCTCGCTGCAAAATAAGTGCTAGCCAGTGCTCTAATCTTGACGTTGCCTATGACACTGGCATCTTTCCCTTCAGAGGTAAGACAAACATGCTAATCTATTTTATATAGGTGATACAGAATGCTGACTTCTTGCTGGTTTATCTCGCTGGCTTACTAGGAACGAGTTTTCTGTACTGTTACCGCTGCAGCAACACACTTGGTGTACCCCCCAGCGATCAAACCGTGGTTGCTGGCCTCCCAATAGCTTGGGAGAAAAGCACTGGTGGTGTTGCAGTTGTAAGGGGAAGAGTGCATTCTGTCCTAATTGCTGGCGGTGACTTGTGAGAAAATAGTAGAATAATATCTAGGTCTTTGCCTGCACATCGTTTGCAGTTGCCTGAAATTTTGTTCAAGGGCTTGGGAATGTTCTCCCAGGAGTTGAGGTTTGGAATTTTATTTCATTGTTTTTTGTGGTTTTTTTTTTTAATGGACTTGTTTTTAGTTAAATTCCACAGAGCTTAACAAAATAGTCAACAGTAGTTACCAGAGACCACAGGTGAGATTTTTCAAAAGCAGGCTTTGGAAATATTGAAAATATGACCAGCATTGTTTTGCTGAAATTTTCTGCTCCTGAGAATGAGGAAGGTTATATTTTTACAGGCTGCAGTATTGAGTACAAAATAAGGTATTTTGATAAAGGAGATCAGGACCTTATTCATGTCACTTATCCAGAGCAGAGATGCACCCGGAGAACTACTTTGCAGTGAAAACGAAAATATTTTTGTTATCTGCAAAATTAAGATAATGATGTCTAAGAAGTAATTTGCCTATTCATGTCCTACAGCCACTGATCCAGCAAATCTGGGGGGAATCCTTCTCTCCGAGCCATTATATCAGGCAGATCTCATTAGAATTCATAAATATTGAATGTTTTCCTTTAAATGTTATACTTTTGACAACTTTATTAACACCAGTAACAGTTTGGGCCATCTTTTTGGCTCTATTTGAATAAGGCCAGTCGGTAAGTATAGAAGAATCAACTTCCTGCGCTCATAATACTTTTCAGTAAAAATGGAAATCTATGTTATTGACCCATCTAGAGAGCTCTTGAGATTTTTCAGAACAAGAAGAAATAACAAATCATCCAAAGTGGATTGAGGAAGTCTTATTTTCCTGACTACACTGGTATAATTTTGAATAATTAGAATAGCTAGATACCAGAATAACCCATATAGTCTAAGTGGCCCTGTACCAGCTGGTATTTTCTTTTGCTTTAAGCCACACACAACTAAAAATTTTTACCTATACATTCTGCTGTTTTGATTGTAATGATTGGGAACATTTGCAGTCTCTCCTGTTCACTTCAAAGCTGGTAACTTTATCAACTCTACATATGCCAGACACCGCTCTGCAGCATCTGGCTGTTAAGCTGTTTAATCTCTTTGGGAGAATCTTGTTTTAAATCCATGACTAACAATCATATAAAAATATGTCCAGGACAGATGCCTTTCAACTTTCTGTAGTTTTTGATATTGGGGTGTATAATGCAATCACTCTACTTCTCAGAACACTCTTAAGTAAATTTTTTTAATATTTTTTTTTCCCCCTGAAACTTATCTGGAAACAAGATTGTGATTGAAATACATGAAATATTTAGTTGTGTTTTTGACCTCAAGCTGTGTTTGAAGGTGTTATTTATTTCTGTCATTTCACCTCAAGATCTTCACGTTTTATGGCATCAGTTCTTTCACATCTGAGAGTCTTGCTGCTTCGTCACTTCTGGCTGTGGAGACCAAAGCTATGCAAATAGCTTGAAAGGGACTGTGTGTCCTCTCAACATTACATTGGTACCATTTACAAAGAGCAAAGAAAAGAGAGAAGGTGGGGGCGAAACATGGATAAAGACCTCTTACTCCTTTACACCAACAGTTTTTGGTGTGTTCTTTGGGGTTTTCTGGTGTGTTTTTTTGGTTTGGGTTTGTTTGGGGTTTTAAGTCGTGTGTTCTACCAAGAGCTTTAGAGAAAATAAGGCTTTTGAGTACTCATAAAATGTTGTTACTCACCTGGATGCAATCTTTTTATACTATTTCGTATATAATAACAGAAAGAGACTTTTTTGTTACAGTCACCAGTATTTGAAGCAAAAGACCAGACCTCAAAATGATTCATAAATCAGTTCTTTCTGATCATATTAGAAATTGTGTTATTTGCTGGGTATGCCGTAAACATTTTTAATTCGCTGGATGTTGGATAAAGCAATTTTTCTTTTTTTCCCATTTTATATATATCAATGAACTTTTTACATTGGTTTTTCTATTCTTAATATCAGTCATAATAGATACTACAGGTTCTAGTACAAGACTTACAAGGCTCATGCTAATGCTGTCTAGACTGTTTCTGTTTAAATTATGAGGCTGTGACCTACTTTCATCTCTGTCACTGCATCTGCAGATTCTCCCATTCATATCAATATTAATTTGACCAAGTTTAACGATTGTCCTGCCTCATCAGCTGGACTTGCAGGACACGTACGGGAGACCTCAACCAGGCCAAAACTCATTTCCAAGTCATGCCAAGAGCGTGTTGCCATATTTATCCAGACCTTTGTGACCCAATGATCTCCAGTAAATATTTCTTCCCGTTGTTTATGGTTGCTGAAATATATTTCACAAAGTTTAACAAAACTACTTAATGATAGTCTGTCCACTTACGCTTTTAACGATGAGTGACTAATATCCATTCTTATGCATGCAGATGCAGAAACGCAAATTGAATTTTAATGCTGACTTATTTTTTCATTGAGTATTGTGTAGAAGAAGTTTTTTCACTTTTGATTTGTGTCTTGATGCTACATTTTGCCAGAGTTTGATGCCTTTTGTTCCTCTGCAAATGCAGAAATTTCTTGAATCTTGTTCATTGCTATTTGCTGGTTTTCCTACCATCTGTTAATTAGTTGGTAAAATGGAAAGCATGACAACATACTTGCCTAAAGAAAATTAGAACGGACACAAGATGTTTCAGATAGCTGTCTGGGAAGGCAACTGGATATGTCAGTTCAGTATTTAGATCCTCTGGAATATTTTAGCAATTTCATAGTGAAATTCCTGCAAACTCTTCTTAAAATAATGTAGTATTACCAGTTTCAATTGTCCTATTATTTTCATAAGCAACACTGCTTTAAATATCAATGTCTGAGTGGGTTGGAATATAATATTTCTTAATCATGACTAGAGAAAAAGATTAAAATGCCTCGAACTACACAGTTAATAGGTTAGGTTAGCAATAATAAAGTTTTATGGGTAATGCCTTATTTGATCTTTCTGCACCCAAACTTATCTGCTCTTGTTAGACATACTTAGAGGTGGTTTTCGAGGGGCTGGAGAGTGGAATTACTGCGTCTTCAAGATGGTAAATTTGGCTTTGGGACTTAGCTGTTGAAATGTATGGAAATTATGGTTGCACAATGAGATTTAGTTGCAGTTAATTGGTGATTATTCTTGCCACGTTACACTTCAGTGAGGTTGAAACACAGTATTTCTGACAAGGAGCAATGTAGATGCAAAATGCCCTGAGATTTCGGTGCTTAGCATTTGCCTAGCCTGGCTAAACACACATACATGGACTGGAAACAAAGTTAGTGAATAAGACTTTTTGTGACTTGAGTTGGGCAGAAAGCTTAAAAATACAAACCTGAGGCTGAGTTTCAGGAAGCTGATTGGGAAGAACATAAAATACTCCTTGCCTTACCAGATTGTTCCAGGTGTGGTCGCTAATTCTTAGAAGACAACTAGTTTATGTGCACGTCTGTTGGATATAGGAGCTATTCAATGTGTACCTTGTTCCTGACTCATGAAGAGGAAGTCTTCTGTATCTCAGCAGATGAAAGATTCGTCTGTACAAAAGATTCATACAAGAACTGTTTAAATCTTCAGGTAGGACATGTCAGGTTTCCACACCAGTGTATATTGTGCTGAAGGGGTAAATTAGGAACTTTGATAGTAGGAGCCCACATTTAAATGAATTTATAATCACTGAAATACGTACTGTATTCAACACACAATTGTCTTCGTTATTTTGGTGCTCAAATTTAAAAGCAGAGGATCATAAAATGAGAGAATTAGCAAATTCACACACAAATGTTTTTAGTACTTCAGAATCTCCGTGCTTATCGCTGAGACTATAAATTCTCCTGCTTAGAATTTTTTGTTTGTGAGGAAGTTCATCTAATGTGAATATTTTCCACAGAAGTCTTTCTGAATATGAAACAGA
Organism: Apaloderma vittatum; assembly: GCF_000703405.1. Lineage (NCBI taxonomy): Eukaryota > Metazoa > Chordata > Aves > Trogoniformes > Trogonidae > Apaloderma > Apaloderma vittatum. The sequence goes on from NW_009704113.1 coordinate 13,779, forward strand.
GCTGCTATGAGCATAAGAAAGTGTCTCATTGTGTGAGGGTTGTGTTTGGACTAGATCTTCCAAAAATGAATGTACATTTACAATTAGCTATGACTCACAGAGCATTAAAACTCTGCAGTGAAATTAGTTTAATAGTATATAAAACCCAAGAAAATGTAAAACTTAGAATAACTTTTGTAAAAGTAGAAGAAAAGCTTTCCTCCTTCGTAGTTGAAAAGCCTCTGTCTTGTTAACATTACCTCATTAACTGAACAAACAGAACTCTGGAAAGCGTATATTTACAAAACTGCACTATGCAAGTCTCCCACTGGCAGGAGATGGGACTGAATCCTAACGAGGTTAAATGATTCATTCAAGCAGTTGAAGAAATCACAGAATTATAGAATCATAGAATGCGTTGGGCTGGAAGGGACCTTTAAAGGTCACCTCGTACAACCCACCTGCAGTGAGCAGGGACATCTTGAACTCGATCGGGTTGCTCAGAGCCCCATCAAGCCTGATCTGGAATGTCTCCAGGGATGGGGCATCCACCATCTCTCTTGGCAAGTTAAATCTGGGATTTAGTAGGAAACAGAAGGATTCCCAAAGGCAAGTTTAGGATCCTAAGTTAACGATTTCTGAGTATCACAGCTGTCAATAATCTGGTTGACCTTTCCTTCGTGTGGTGGCTTTTACAAAGTTTTAACTTGTAGTTTGAAAATATTATTCAAAAGGGGTCATTGGGATGAACTTGTTGGTTTGGCAGTGTGCTTGTATTTTAGGATTATAGGTACTGAAAGCGATGGTTTAAATACGAGTGGTTTTCAGAATTGCATAAACTTGAGATATTCAGAATTCTTCTCCTCTGTGCTTTTTTAGGAAATAGTCCTTTCTTTTTATTGCAAGGATTCAGCAAGGGCCAGTAGCAGAAACTTTTCATAACTGCCCAGAGCAGCCTAGAATGGTTTACAAGGATATATTTGTTCTCATTATACATTTTTAAAAGAAATGTACTGCTTAGACTTCAGTCCTGTACAGATAGAGATGAGGCATTTTCAAATGATACCATCATAACGTCAATATGGGGCCAATTGAATGTGATAGATCATTTTTTCAATATATGCCCATTCACATAGTATATCCTAAACCATGTGCTCGTATTTTCTCATTGTCTTATGATCAATTACTATGTAATGAGTTGGATAACAGTAGGTTAAGACCATTTGCATTTTCCACTTTCTCTCTGCAGACATTTTAGTTATTAAAATTTGGTTTTAGAGAGTACGTGCTCTTCGTTCTATTTAGGATTAAAAGATTCCTGTGTTGTAAGTGCTGAAAGAACTTGCACTGTAGGATGATACTCAGCACTAATGCTTTTATTAAACCCAGCAATATACTTAAAAGAGATTTTCAAGCTTTTTTTTCTCCTAATAAAACCCACACAGGCTTTTTCATGGGAATGACAAAGACATCGTTGCAAGTAATGGTTATTTGTACCTTGTCATGCATCAACGTTGTCAGTTTTCAAATGTAGCATGAAGAGTTGAAAATCATCAGTCTGAGTCATATACAGTGACATTTTTCCCTTCCGTCTTCACTTTTTGCTGTAATATATATTATGCCTATCTCTCTCTTTCCTAATTTTCTGAACCAAGTTGCAAATATTAAGAGATCTGAATATCTAGAATGTTAAGACAAGCAAGGATTTGAATTTAAGCACGTGTGATTAAAGGGGTGGTATGTGTTCTTTCATCCTGTAAGACCCAGTACTATCTTTAAAACAGTTGCTTCAAATGAAAAAATAGAATAGAAACCAAAGAAAAATTAAATGGAAAATCATAATGGTGAGTACAGACAGAACCATGTGAATAATAGTGGTGTTGCTAGAGTGACTTGGCAGTTTCTTAAAACTGAATCTAACCAAGCATGGCAGAAAATGATGTAGAAGTAACCCTGAAGCACTTGAGGGTGTGGACAATACATTTATAAACTGATTGACATTTTCAAAAGTAGTTTTTAAATGTGTACGTGGCAATCTTGGCAGACATGGTTTTTTATGAGTAAGTTATTCTATAAGTGCAGATTTATTATCTGTTAATAATTAGGATATTGAGGTTATCAGAAAGGTTCATGATTTTACTTTTTGGTTTGTGCAAAGCTTCCTCATTTTGAAAGACACCAAACGTGAGTGCACACTTTTTTCTTTCTTTTTTTTTATGCAGAGATACAAAAATAATTGGTCTTCCAACTCATCCCTTTAAGTACATAACCAAAAAGGAAAATTATACTATGGTCAATTGAATTTTTTTTTTCATTGTTAGGTTTTTTTCATTCTGAGATTTGAAATGACCGTTTAAATCTACCTTCCAAAATGAGCTGTAACCCGTGATGGCGAGGAGGTGAAAGAAGGTCTAGAAAACTGGCATTTCAGAAAGAACTGAAACAGCTGACATTGAAAAGAAGAGAAAAATGAGGGATGAAAATGGAGAAAAAAGAAAAATTTTCAGCATATAAGAAGTTGTCAGAAACGAGTAATCCGTGCTGACCGTGGGCAGGACGTGCAGTGGGTTTACACTGTAGCAAATTTTTCCGTGTTTAGTATCGTGAATCACTTTCCAAGAGAGGCACTGAAATATTGGACCACAAGAGAGTGGAATATCTATCGCTGAATTCTTTCTGAATGAGTTAGAATGAGTAGCAAAAAGGATGCCAGTTCACCTTGTGAGAAAGAGGTGGTGACAAGAATTCCTTGCTAAAGGACCTAATTTTCTAAATGTGACATGGGATAGTTGGGTTCTAGAGCCAAGATCAAGTCTGGCTTTACAGTCAAACCTCATAATTTTACTTTATACCTAAATGTTAGTGTTTACTTTTGAATTGCTATTCAGGAGAAAACCTGCTCTTAGGTTTGAAATTGTAGACAGACTTGTTTATACTACCTCCCTCACTTGAAAATAATGACGATATTCTGCTTTTTACAGCCTCTTTTCGGACTCTGGCAGTATAAACCAGCAGCATTTTTCCCATAGATTGCAGCAACTATGACAAGATAAATTGATTAATTTAATTGATTAATTGATAAATTAATTAAACTGGTGGCTTAAACTAACGATGATCACTTTCGAGAGACAAATAAGCTGTTTATGTTCATGTGAGAGCCAGTCCGTGAGAATGAAATGGAAGAATATCACAAAACCACTCTAAGACAAATATTCCAACACTTTTGGCAAAGGAAATGAATTGATTTTTCTCCTGTGCTGATCATTAGAACACGGACCATCCAATGTGTAGATGTGTTCAAATCAGCGGGTTTTTTTTCTCAGTTCTAGTGCAGAGTAATACGCTGAATTAAGTGAAGGGCTAAATAAAGCAATTAACTGTTCTTTCCAAGACAACGAAGGCACCAAGTGTGATTTAGAACAGCTGGATGCTGACCAAGTGTGATTTAGAACAGCTGGATGTTGACCCTTTTCTTGTATGTGAGTTGGAACATGAGAGGCAAGTGTGATCACAGAAGGTTTATCTCTGCTCCTTTTTACAGCCCCTTGAGCTCACGTTTGGTGAATTCGTGGAACTGCCACATGCGTGAAACGTTTGCATTTCCCATTGGGAAATCCTGGGGAGCCTGGGAAGGAAGGAAATATTCCTCCCTGCCTAGCCATCTCGCTACGGAGATAGCTACAACAGCTTTAGCCTAGAATTGTAGACTAATTTAGGTTGGAAAAGACCTTTAGGACTATTTTGAAGTACAAATCTAGGACAGACTAGAGTTTTCTGGTAATTGTGCAGAGCGCGGGTTTCCTGGGCTTGCTTCCACAAGCGAAATTGTGCTGGCTTTATGGCTGTAAAGAAGCAGGTAGGTCTTCACCTAAACGTTTCAGGGCAAGTATATACATCCCAGGAGTGGCAGCAGTTCAGCTGATCAAGTTTTACTGTGAGGAAGGTGGGTAGATTCTCCTATCTATAGACAGGCTAGTCTGTTTGCAAGGTTACCAAGGCTAGACCTGTTGCCTTTGAAAGGTTTGGTTCCGTGTTAACAAGGGGAATGATTGGAATTGGTTTTACTCTAATACAATGTGGCTCTAAGACCCTGTTGCAGAGTAATTGCACAGCTCTTAACCGTGTCATTAATAACGTGGTTCTGTTTTCAGTCTCTTTGTGGCAAATTCACGTGGCGTTAGTATTTCTTCTTTTTGTCTTGTAGCTTGAGAATTATTCAAGGATGAATAGTTTTGCGTGTATCAGAATTCACAGCTGGAAAAGGTAGGAAATGCCTGCATAAAATGTGTGCTTTGTAATTTAAGGTCATGCAAGCACGAATGTTTGGACAAGTCCATGAGCAACATTTTTCTCCAAAATGCCGTTACGTAGCAACAGATTTGAGTGTCATTAGCATGGTTATTGAGGGCCAGGAGAAAATCCAAAGTTCTCCTGTTATTGGCTGGAATCAGGGACATGCAAGTTCATTTATTTCTATGAGGTGATTTGAATATTTTGGAACTTGAATTACAATCAAGGCTGCTATGCAGTTTGGGGGATTTGTGATTACATATTCTAAAAGCTAGAAAGTTTTCTTGGATCTCCCCTCACCTCCCAACCTGTTTACTTCTGTTGCTGTGAATTAAGCTGGTATTTTGCATTAACTCATGCAGGTGCCAAGATAATTAACAGAGGTCAGATAATAATGATATACACACGATTTGGTCTTCCTTATTTTCTCCTACTAACTGTGTTCCGGGGAAGTACAGTACTGTCTTTAAGAGTTATGAATTTAGTTTGGTTTGTTTGGGGTTTTTTTCCCTAATTTTTTTTTTGGTCCCTGTTGGGAATAATTAGTAATCAATCTTGCTTTTTTAAAAGACCTCGTGAAAATTGTGATTCTATTAAGGGTTTTAATAACTGTTATTTTGAGAGCTGAAGGCATCGCGTCCTAATGCTTTAAATAAGCCTTTTAGTATAAATCACATACAATCCAGTAGGCATAAGTCAAAACATTTCTCTGCAATCTCACAGCTAGTCTTCCACGGGCCTGTAGTCACGTCTCACATACATGGGGAGGAAAAAAAGAAAACAAAAAAGAAGTTCCCAACCAGAAGTGTTATTCTGCTGCATTTTCAATGAGCGCCACCATGATTGAAGCCCGTTCACAGGTGAAACCTGTACCTTGATGGAACAACGTTAAAGATCCTTTTGGAGGTTTTAGTAATGCACAATGATTCTTATAATAAGAAATCAAAACAACTTGGGTCTCCTTTTGTCCTACTTTTCTAAGCAGCTGGTTCTGTTTCGGTTTCCTTAATGCTAGGGTGGTGCTGGCAGGCAGCTCAGAAGGACTTTGGCAGAGCAAGACATCTCTATTGGTTCTCTGAACTTTGGCACAAGAGTGGCAGTTGTCAGGAAATACCTCCATTTATATGCTGATTCCCTAATAGAGTTTTCATGTCTGAGGATAATTTCATTTTCTCTTTCCTCGTATGAAACCCATTAAATTTTATCAGTCTCTTCAAGTTATTTTCTCTAGGTTGATATTTAGAGCCATATTTGCACAGAAAATTATGCTTGTTCTGCTTGTAAGGAGCAGGCAGAGTAAGTGTGTGTGTGTATGTGTAGACATGTATTTATGCATGTATGGAATAAGTAGTTGACAGTCGTTTCATATAGGTGAACAAATAATTCATCTTTTCTTATCAAAGTTAATTTTGTCAAAGTCATTGGGTGTAACTGCTTGAGCAAGTCAAGCAGCAACTGGGCAGTAACAAGTATCTGAGAATTAATCTTTAGCATTTTGCCTCCCACTTCAGTAGACATGCACCATGTTTGTACACAGATGATCTTAGGCGTCTTTCTTTTGTTTCAATGATCATTTGAAAGCAGAATATTTTGATAACCTCAGTAAATCTATTTCTTGGTATATTCATATTTGAAAGCTCTCTATTTCCTCATATATACATCTTCTGAAATTCCCTGACCTGATAATTGTGTTTGAGGATTGTTTCTCTGAAGTGCTGCTAGTCTGGCTTTGAGGTATGTTATTTTTGATTCCCAGTCAGAAGTTTATTTAAAGAAAAATAATAATTTTTTTTTTTAAAGAAAACAGCCCACAAACCAACCAAAAAACCCCGAACACCACCAAACAACAAATTATCAAAATAGAAGTAGTTTGATGTTACCGGCATTTTTGCTTTAAAACTAATTTGCCTTTACCTTGTTTCTGGGAAAAGTTTTTAATGAAGTTTAAACAACTTCGTAACTTTGCTTTTGGGAGAGATTGCTTTAAATTTGTGTTTGAACCTAAATAGCCTTTATCTTTTAATCTTCTCTTCCAGAAGAGGAGTTCTGGTAAAATGTACTGTATGTACTTTAGGATCACAGATGGTTAATTCCTACTTCTAGATCTATGCCTTCATATAAGGAGTTATTAAATACATTTTCCAAAAGTGATCGTTCATTTTAGTTGTCTCATCTTTGGAGAACACATTTTAAAGGAGGCTGGATTTAATGAATTTTGCTGTGCCTGCTTTTCAAACCAAGACTCACTTGAAACATTTTGAAGGAAATCTCATATCCCTTGACCTCTGGATTTTTGCCAAATGTATTTATGAGCAGTTTTTGGAAAAACTGTATACCTCAGTCTAGTTTTCTTGATAATACCCTTACTTATTGTCCAGAGACACTCAGTACTGTAAAGTTTGATGCTAATATTACTTTTTAGCTCTTAAATGATAGGGGGTTTTAATTTTTCCTTTAGCATGTTGAATGATAGGTATTTTTATTTAGCATGTTGAAGATGATTCCCACCTATGTGCACAAAGAAGTGTGGAGCGAATACAATTTTAAGGAAATGCAGCTTCAATCTAAGCTAGTAGAAAAGTGCAAGGAGAAATCGGTGTGAAAACACTCCCCTCCTCCAAAAAAAAATGGTACAAGTGTTGACCAAATCCAAACTCCCATGTATCATGTCTTGCTTTGTTTTTTTCCTGCTCCCAAACAATCCTATAATTGCCATGTGCGGCTGCCTAAAACAGTGTTTCATTCCTTGCAGGTTTTTTTGTCTTCTTCGTCACCAGAAATAGCCCCCTCAACAAGAAGCTTTCCCCTAGATCTTGAAGATCAAGTCTGATTCAGTAAGGTGGGTTTCAATTTAAAGCTGTAGCATAGCCACCGGGCATGAAGTTGGAGAGCTGATAAGAAAACTGAATCTAAAATATCATTGATTATATATACAAATTTTTATATTATCATTATTCTTGACCTCTTTTTTACTAGTTGTGACTGGCGGGATGTCTTAACTTCTCGTAAGGATTTCTAACCTGCGTCCAATAAAGAACGGGAAATGTTCTTCTATCCTGAAGGGGACAAATATATTTATTTATATTACTCCTGTTTCCTCTCACTGTCTCCAAAATATAGTTATGTTTCCCCCTTGCAGTCTTTTCAGAGTTCAAGTGCAAATCCAACGCAAGTGGGTCTGGGCTCTTCTCCCACTTTTACTGCTTTATGAAACGAAAGTTTTGAAACTCCCCGTTACGGGATAATCCTGTATCCTCCTTAGAACTGTCACCGTAGTGGATTTGACAGACTATTGGTGTGTTCTAGAGTGGCAGCAGCCAAGTAAATTTCAACAGAATTTCAAGCAGCTCCTTATTGTCTTAAAGGTTTTCATCCAGCTCTTTAAGACGATGCTGAAAGACAATTGGAGATCTCATGTTGCACGTGCTATTTAAATGATGCGCAATGTTACGGGGGATGTGGAGGTAGAAGGGAGAGCTGAACACTGAGTGAGAAAATCCAGAGAACTCGGTGTGAAGATTGGTCTTTTAACTCATTTACAGCATATTTCAGAGCACTTGTGAGTATAAACATGGTGCCTCCTGCCTTCATTCATTGCTACGTCCTCAATTATTGCCTGACTTGAAAATTTTTCACAGTCAGCCATTGGAATAACCTTCTTGGAGAAGTTCCCTAACACTTTTAAGATTCATTTGGACTAGATGCTGGGTCATCATGTCTAGACTTTGCTTTTGCTGTGAAGTGTTGGACCAGATGAGGTCCCTTCCAACCTGGTGTTCTACGATCTTATGACTCTATGACTTTTTTTCATCCGCCCGTCAAAGCACATTTCTGTCACAATACATCCAGAGACCTTAGATTATTTACAGAATCACAGAATGTTCGGGGTTGGAAGGGACCTCTGAAGATCATCTAGTCCAACCTTCATCCCAGCATACCCAACCACTACACCACAGCCTCAAGTGCTAGATCTACTGGTTTTTTTAAACACCTCCAGGGTTGGTGACTCCACCACCTCCCTGGGCAGCCTGTTCCAGTGCCTCACCACTCGTTCAGTACAGAACTTCCTCCGAATATCCAATCTAAACTTACCCTGATGCAACTTAAGGCCATTTCCCCTTGTCCTGTCATTAGTAATTAGAAGAGACCAGCACCAGCCTCCCTACAGCCTCCTTTTAGGTAGTTGTAGAGGGCAATAAGGTCTCCTCTCAGCCTCCTCTTCTCCAGACTAAACAAACCCAGTTCCCTCAGCCGCTCTTCACAGGGCCTGTTTTCCAGACCTCTCACAAGCCTTGTTGCCCTTCTCTGCACCCGCTCCAGCACCTCGATGTCCTTCTTGTACTGTGATGACCAAAACTGGACACAGCACTCGAGGTGCGGTCTCACGAGTGCCGAGTACAGGGGCATGATCACCTCCCTCCTCCTGCTGGTCACACCATTTCTGATACAGGCCAGGATGCCGTTGGCCTTCTTGGCCACCTGGGCACACTGCTGGCTCATGTTCAGCCGGTTGTCCACCAACACCCCCAGGTCCCTTTAATGTCATGTGTGGACTGCTAAAGTGCAGAAGAGCATGATTATTAGACAGCAGGGGTGGTGTTTTACCCTCTCTGCTGCCTTATATTTTTCTAATTGGCCTTGCCCGGTGTCACGCACATCGTATGGTGGTTATGGTATCACATCGTGCACTGACACAACAGTGCAACTTGACTCTCCCCAGTCCAATTAACAGTGAGTCCATTCTGTTTATTAACACATTTAGTAAGTAATATTTCTATTTTACAGGTAGGGTGACAGGCGTGAAGAGAAATCAAATAATCTGTCTCGAGACCATGCAGAGACTTTGGAAATACAATCCCAGCGAGCCCTGGCTATCACGATTTTGATGTCCTCATCACTGGCCACAGTCCTGCAAGCACCGACGGTAAGAAAACAGTTTTTTCTACATATTAGAGGCATTATAGTATTTAAATCCATTTGAATTTGGATAAAATTAAAACCAAAGTTTCTCTGGTTTTCCAGTGGCTTTCCAATAGATTTTCTGTTAGTGATTTAAGAAGCTTTAAAAAAAAAGATACAAAAACGAGCTGAAAAAAATCACTATAAAAAGCACATGCGTGTTTTGATTTGGTTTTTTTTTTTGCTTTTTTTTAAATATTGACCAATAAGAGCTAAATGGAAAGTTTTCAGATATGATAGAATCATAGATATGTAAAAGTGATGTCCAGATTTTGAGTGTAGAGGAGACTGAAGATAGTCAGTTAAGTAATTTATTTGGAAAGTTTTAAGTACCTGAAAATAGACCTTGGAAATGAAAGTTGTCTCCTTGAATAACGTTTTTTATGCCACAAACTTGCCCTCTCCATGCTAACAATTATCTCTGTCAATGATCTACTTGCATACAGAATTTCTTTTCTTCCTCGATTTATTGAAAGCTAGAACTTTCTTTAGGATCTTGCATGGGTTAAAGCGAGCTGTTTTCTGCTTTGTGATGAAAATGTGGAAATATGCTTGTTTATTGTTTCCTTGGCTCAGAGGTTAAATTGCAGGTCTTTTTCCCATACCAGAATTTCATGCTAAACATGAGGACAAGGTAGAACAATATGGCTGTTAGGTTGTTTCTCAGGGACATTTTGATGCATATGTGGTTAAGATTTTATTCTGAATAAATGCAGGTTGTGTTTTTCAGTCACCATAACTCCACAGGAGAAAAAAATTGTCTAATATATTCGTCCCTATGTCAGAATATCATATTCTTGCCATTTAAAATTCACCCAAGTAAAAAAAAAAAACGCTGGCACAAGCAGTAAAGGTATTATTCCGAAAGTGATGTGTCATTCTTGTCCAAATCTGGATACCTACATTCTTAAATTCTACATTCTTAAAAATTCCATTTAAAAGAAACAGTCCTCCTTTTTCAGTCTACTGACATTTTCCAACCTCAACGATTCTGTGATTTACAAACCCAAATGCTCGCTAGATGGGGCATGAATATAAAATGAAGACCCGTGCTCTATTCTTATCTGCCCCTGCATTAATCTGGAGACACGCCACTGAAATCAAAGGAATTATTCTTTCCTATGGAGGGAATTTACAACACTGTAGTTCCGGTGACGCTAAATCCTGGAAATGAGAGATTTTTGTCTAGAATGGAATTCTAAGCTTAAAATCAGTACCATAGGAAAATAGCAGGATTTGATCCATTTTCTTCAGGATTGTTTTACGCTTGAAAGTTTATTTTGAGCTGTTTTCTGTGTCAGATTTTTTTTAAATGTTGAAAACAGTAGTTAATTTCAGCCAATAACGTTCACATTTCATAGGAAGTTGAAAAACATGACCGTTGCCAAGAACTGGAAAGTAGAAGAGAAAAATAAAAAATCTTCTTTATTATTATTAATAATAATAGCGGTATTGCACAGCTTTTTTATTTTGATAGCGTTACTGGTTATGAAAATTACGCTTTGCAGTTTGATTTTGTCGTAGGATGGAGTTTTAACATGCACTTCTTCCTAATTTGGACTAGTTTAAATAAAAAATGGAACAGGATGTGAAAAAACAGCAAGGCTACTTTTACAGTAGTGATTAAGTGTGCCTTGTATTTCAGGGAACATACCTAGAGCCTATTTCGAACCAGAGGAAGGAGAGTTAACAGTGGTTTTTGCATTTGGGTGTGTGCGTATTGTGACTCAACCAGGATAAGCTTGTCCTTTGTTTTTTGGAATGACAGCAAAAGGAGCGAGAGGGAATATTAACGTGCATCTTCAAGATGCTGAGCTCACAGAAAGAGTTTGGAGTGGTGGTTAAAATTTCAAATCACATGAAATAAAAGATGCTCTGTAAAATTGGGGTCTCATTTAAATCAGCAGGGATTTTGTCATTGGCCTGATTCTAGGGTTTTTTTCTGACAGAATTGAACAACAGTCAATGAAATCACAAATTTGGGAAAATGCGTACCATGAGCTTCGATGACGTTGTAAAAGTCACAGTCTCCCTGTGAGATTGTCTATGACATATTTTATACAGTCTTGAGATTTTTAGGGTCTCTCTTGAATCCCTAAATTAATTGGTGAGCTTGATCCTAGATCTCTGCAGTCAAAAGTAGGATTGTCATGAGTTTCTGGTCCCTTTTGAACGTAGTAAGCTATAAGAGAGTTCAAGTACTGTCTCCATATGGAAGCAGCTTCTTGTCAGCAATGCTTAATAAAATAGAATAGTATGTTCCACAGCTTTCTATATGATTACTTCATGTTTGGTTTTTTTTAAAAGAAGGAAAGGCCGTTACTGACTTGAAACAACTTGAAACTGCTTTTCACTTCCCTTTGTACAAGCAAAATGATCTGGTTTTACTCTTTTCCTAAAGTTTTGGTTATGCTTTCCCAGCATTAACGTTTCTTACTCGGTTATCTATGGGTCAGAATTCTCTTAGGCTTTAGTGGTGTTTCTCTTCCACCAAATGGCTGATAATGGTGAATGTCATCTAGTCTTTTCCACTGGTCTCTTCCAGTGCTAATCACACACAGAACTTCAGTTCTTCAGCTTCCATCATCTGTCAGGAAGGAAAAGGTGTGTTACAACAACCGGTGGTTGTTCATATGTCGTGGTTTGACCCTGGCCGGCAGCCAGGTGCCCACACAGCTGCTCTCTCCCCCCCCTTCTCCGCTAGACAGGGGGAGAAAATATTTCAAAGGGCTCAGGGTTTGAGATAAGGACAGGGACATCACTCTCATTTACCGTCCCGGGCAGAAGAGACTCAATTTTGGGGAAATTAATTAGATTTATTAAAAGAACAAATCAGAAAAGAATAGTGAGACAAAAAAAAACCCCAAACAAGTCTTAAAAGGAGAAATAACACCTTCCCCCAT
>NW_009704114.1:0-12394 GCF_000703405.1 Apaloderma vittatum
GGCCGGCCCAGCCCTAACCCACGACACTTAGCCTCATGATTTTTTATTAATGCTTGCTGTGTGTCAAAAGTTGATAATTATTAGTAAAGATCGTCTGCCTCACAGGCACCTTACAATTTATCAGTAGACTGCTATATAATTTGACCTCATCCATAAAAGAGCACATTAAACACTGCAAGAGGAAGAAAGTCTCCCAGGAGAGTAAAATTAGCAGTCAGTAAATTTAAGCAGCATCTAGCCTTGTATTGTATATGACACTGACGTGTTTCTATCTGCACAAGTGTGTTTGTGTGTATTTGTAAACAGACATATACACCCTTATTCTTATTTTTGTAACACATATTTCAGTGCCCATTGAAATGCTCTGAACAGTTCTGTAACTTAGTGTGCGCAATGCTGCACTGAGGAGTGCCTATAAACATTCACCGAAGATCACGGGAGAATCAAATATGAATTTAATTAAAAGGAATTAATACTAAGGTATTTCATCTGATAAGCAGCAGTATCAGTTAGGGACTTACTAAGGTATATTTTGTAGTCACTAGGGCTTTGGCTTATCTTGCTTCTTCCTGTTTTTCTCAAACCACTGTGTGTGGGATATGTGCGCTGAGGATTGGAGCAGCTAAAAGCTACAGGCAACATTCTGCTTTCTGTTACCTCAGAACAACCTTTTTGATTTCCAAGAGGGTGCAGCCAGGTAACTAAGCACAAAAGTGCAAACAGCTGCTAAATCCTTTCCCAGATGTGGGCCAACTTTCTAGGTGGTCAGAGTGATTTCTGCCTGTGGAAAACTTCTGAGATAAAAGAACTTCAATATGCAGGGCTCAGATTTACCATCCTCCATATGTACAAACTGTAGCTGCAAGAACTGATGAGAGGTATTCCAGGGCAGAATTTATCCCTTCATCTGCTACATGTCAAAGTTATTATTTTTGTAAACATGCTGAGTCTGCCTCTGATGAAAGGATGAAAGCTACTTCTTTCAGGAGGGTGAGACTGGACCTTAACCATCATGATGACTGATGAGAATCCAGATCTTTCAAAGGACGGGCGTAACTAGTACAGATGTTGCATTTTACCTGGACTTGAGTGTATTCACAATGACATTGTCAGCCACTGACAGAAATGTTCTCGGCAGCTCGCTGTTTGCTAATGACAAAACAACTATCTAAATTGAATGTTTGATTCTATTTAAAGGTCAACATGAGTGACTAATTCTAAATTATGTAATTATGCTAAGAAAGCAGAGTTAAGAAGCTGCTAACCTGTATCATACGGAGCCAACTGTGAAAATCTAATACTGTTGTTTTGAAAGATTTCTGTTAAATGAGCATCAAGCGACTGTTACCATTGTGGTAATGAGATGGTGTTATTAACAGGATGTGGCAGAGATGAAATCTATAAGAAAGACCTTGCACTTTTGAGGGATGTTAAATAACAAAATGACTGCCTGAAAATTACTTCAGGTCACTCATTTTTGGGAGTGTTCTTCTGCCCTATCCAAAAGCAACAACCACATATGTGGACAGACTTCCTTCCCCTCTCCCCCCACAGCCCCTGGAAAGCAGGTTGCCTCTCTAGCTAGAGGCACTGGCTTCTGGAGCAGATGAATCACTTCCAAAGTAGTCAGTGCAATGCGTGATAGGCCCAAGTAACAGGTATTTTACTGATATCTTTTCCCAGAATAGATTATCATGATTCATTGCTATCACAGCAGTTTGGAAAAGACTGATTCATGGATCAAAACTGGATTGGTGTTTGGTACTGGGAACACACGGAGGAGCAATACAGACCATGTCCTCCCTGGAAACAGCACTGGGTTGAATTGCCACCTCCCTGATATTTTCCTCTCCTCTTTCCTTTCAGCTGTGCACTGCAAAACACACCCTCTGGTCTCTGAGCCAGTGGTCCCGCTCCCTCCAAACTTATAGAATTTGAACTGTCTCAACAAGAGCCTAGCTCAGCTCTAAAACAATTGCTCCCACTGCTGCTGCGCCAAACAGCCTTGCCACAGCCCTGCGTTTAAGAGGCTGGCTTTTTGTGTGCTTCATTTATAAATCCTGACGGTGGAAACATTTCTGTAACTGGACCCAGTAGGAGTCTGACACTCTCATTGTGACTAGCTGTTTATTGTGCAAGCTGCTGACTAACTCACAGTAACTAAAATATAATTTTCCAAAATAGACACAGATGACAAACAGATAATCACTGCAGAGAGCCAATATAACTAAGGAGTACACTCAAGGCTCTTTTAGGTGTACTTCACAGGCTCATTATAATCAGCAAACGGATCTTAACTCAGGCTGTCACCTACTCAGAACTATTCCTTATTTTCAAGGCTGTGTCTCATCGTGCCACTTCACATAAAGCAAAGAGGGTCCAGTCATGTGCTTTGGTACCATTTAGCTCTCAGATGGCATCCATACACTGCTCTTTTCCACCCCAAAAATCCCAGTTCCTCCTTCATCCTTTTTTCCCAGCTCCCACTCTGCCTGAGGAGCTGGATTACTGCGGCCAGGGCAAGCAGGGTCTATACCAACTGAGGATTTGGGAGCTGCTCAGATCTTTAAATCCAGGGTGAGAAGCTGCTTCTTTCCTGTCCTCAGATTTTCCTGCAGCTGGCTTTAGGCTGTGCACAGCACTTAGTGAGTCTTTCAACATGGCTACCCTGCACGGCCTTGTAGCCATTGTTTCAGAAGTCATACTTCAGGAAGATTCGGACAAAAAGACCTAAGATGATAGAGATTAAAAAGTATTCAGCTGATACAGAGGCAAACAAAGGAAAACAAACACCTTGACTTAACTGAGGGGGCACAGGGCGAAGATACTGCTGAAGAATTCAGTTATCCTTGACTAGAATAAATAAGCAAATCCCTTGAGGACGGGACCCTGGGCACTTAAGCTACAGTAAAATAAATTAAAATCCAGCGTCTGATAATAAAGTACAATGTAGCTTCAGTGTAAGATTTCTTGCTACCCTAAGGAGGCTGTTTCTACTGAGGCCTCCAGTGTTCATCTATCTCATTAAATTAAATCTTTAATAGAAAGAAACATACACACATACACCTTAAATAATTATGTGCACATTCTGAAAAGTATCCTGGTTGGAGATTTTCAGTTAGATTTAGGATTCTAGGGCCGAAGTGTAAATTCAGTGTGCTGAGGTGCTGCAACTCTTCGTGTCGTGGCCCCAACCCAACAGTGCTCATGAAACTGCTGCAGAGGCACTGGCCTGGGCTGTTGGGGTCATGGCCACATCCAGGGCTCTGTGCCCCTGCCCCAGCACCCAGCCCAGCATGTGCACATGGCGCTGTGAATAAAGCCACTGCAAGCCCCGGAGCGGGTCTCCAGCCACGAGCAGATTTTCCTGGCAGATTTTGAAAAGGATCATTTTTTTGTGCCAAATGTAGAAAGAAAAGAAATCCTAATAGCCAGGGGATAGATTCTCCCTTTCTCTCCCCATCCCCCCACAACTGTTATGTCTCCCATGAAATGAAATTATGCTTTTTGAGAGCTATGGTATCCTCTCTGATACAAATCATAGTGCTGATAATAATCAATTATAAACAAAGTGATAGCAAAAAATCCTGACAATAATATTGCTTGCAGTTTCTCCCATTTTGTGTTGTTTCGGTATTTTTTAGCTTCAGTTTTATAGAAACTCCAATTATCAACTGCTTTCCACACGAAGTCTAAAAAAGTTTTGACATTACGGATGTCAGCGGCAATCGGAGATGGTGTCAGAGCACCCGGCGCAGAGTACGGCAGGCTGTCTGCCCCGGTGCGAGGGGCCCTGTGACACATCTTTGCAGAAAGACTCAGTATCTTTTTCATTACGACTTCTCCCTCTCAGATTAGGCTGACTTGTTAACTCATTCTCCCTGATATCTTTCCGTTAATGCCTCTACTTTGTAAGCTCTTTCTCACTCTCTGATCGGTCTGGGATCACATTTGGGATTGAGCCATGTGAGGGAGAGACAAGACTGAGAAGATATTCTGACTCAGGAGATATATAGACATTTTATGTTCACACACATAGTATATAACATTTTCTGTCACAAAAAAGAAAGAGGAGAAGGAAGGAAGGAAGGAAGGAAGGAAGGAAGGAAGGAAGGAAGGAAGGAAGGAAGGAAGGAAGGAAGGAAGGAAGGAAGGAAGGGGAAAAAATGCTCACTTTTTGTATGGAGAGCTTCTCTATTGTAGAGCATAGTAAACAATAAAAACTTATCTGAATGTACTGTGTTCCATAAAAGACAACAAAAAAGTACTTTTCAGCCTCTGTAAATAGAAAGGAAGACTCTGCTACACAGACTGACCTTAGCAGAATTGCTTAAATTTAGCAATGAAACTGATAGATTTACACGATGCATATGCAGCAAGGCTCTTCGTCTTCATGTCCTTGTGCTCATTATAAAGGCATGGACGCAGAGCATGGTTTATAGAGTGATGATAAAATATACCATGGCACCTGGGCTCCCTGCAGAGCTCTGGAGATTTATCTCTCTTTAGATGAGGTACTGTACAGGCATGGCTCTCTCCCATCGCTGCACCGGTGAACTTAAACCTAGACTTGAAAGGATCACTCATCTGGCGAGAATAATAATTTAGGTTTTACCCATTCCAGAGTCCTTCCATGTCTGTATTTTAATAAAGGACATCAGTTTACACAATTGTGCTGAACTGTGTTTTTTGATTGTATGATTTAAACTATGTGCGTTAGGATGTCTAATGGTAGTTTTATCTCTGCAGAAGCCCTGCTTGGGTTGAACAGAGCATGTCTGCTCTTTGTACTAATACTCATGGAAGAAGACCTTGAAGAAGGGTACGTGGATGAAGGCAAATTGTAAGCAGAGCAGTAAATCTATGGCACTTTTAAGCATTTTCTATACGTTATACTGATACCCCACAGTCTTAGTTATATTTGTGAGAAAACTAGAAATATAAAATCCTTCCCCATTCTGTGTTTATTATGGGGCACAAAGATATTGTAAATGGAAGAATTTTTATCAGACTTATTCTTTTGAAATTACTTTTTTTATTGCAATAAAAAATCACTCTTCTAAGCATCCAGATGCGTCTTCTTTAAATAAGTGTAGAACCAATAAGAAATGACCCTGTTCTCTTTTATACAATATGATTTTCCGAAGCTAACAGACAGATTATATAAGGGGACTTCTAATGTTTACTAACTTTAGCAAACAATTAATGTGATGGTCAGAAGAATGTCATCAGTATTATGGTTAAAATGGCAGGGCGCTTGGAACTAGATGCCCTTTAAGGTCCCTTCCAACTGAAATCATTCTATGATTCTATGATCTACTCAGGACATGGGAAGGTAAGATTGTATCAAATGAGATGCAAACTTTCTTGTTATAGCCTTTGAGATATATATAATAATAGAAAAGAAAAAGCTCTTGATTGGAAGAGATCACACAACCAATATCTTACTACTGGGATCCACAGTACATCATGCATGTTTCGCATTGGAAAAATATTTCAAACATCCTTTAAGTGTAACATTATTTGTGCAACCAGAGCAGAATAGTGAGACTTCTTAAGGGAGAAGTAAAAAAGGCTTTGAAACTTTTGGGGTCAGACTCTTCCAAGTCCTGGGCCATAGAGGGGTCTGTAATACAGTTCAGGGTTTAAATCAGGTTTCTTGAGATCTTCAGGGAGCATAAAACAAGAAAGAATGTATCTACGCTTGTAGCTTTAGGTTAAGAAGAAGAAAAACAAATGGAGAAATCTTTCTTCAGGGGCCTGCCAAGACACATGTTATTTATAGTTCTAAACCCAGTTTTAGTTCTATTTTGAAATAGGGACTAATTTCTAATTGCAAGACTAAAAACTGTAGAGACGGCTCCTGTGTGATAATGAGCACCTGTACCCTTTCCGAGTGCCTGGGAGTGCCTTTCTCCTTTTGTGTTGTCTCATCACATTTGCCTGCACGACCATATAGAAATATTTCTCCACTTGGACAGTCGTCCTTATCCTGATAGTACAGGGAAGCTGATCTTTCCACTTGAATGGCATTGTGGGAATCTGAGAACCACTTCCTCACAGCTGGACTTCCATACCTATAAAACACAGTTCTTTGCGGTTGCTAGCTCGTGAAAAAGAATGAAAGCAGGGTAGAGTCAGGGTTCTTTTTATTGTAGAGAGAGCTTGACATCTGGCAAGCATCTGGTTGGGGACTCTTATAAAAAGGGTGGTGGTTAACCCATTTTACAGGTATAGGACCTTTAATCTGCAAGAGATTTGGGGTCAGAGCTGATTAGGCATTATGAAACGGGTTGTTTTTTACCAGAGGAATTAGATGGCTTAACAGCAAGAGAGTAAATTTTTCTTCTGCAGGAACTCTTGCAATTCTACATTACAATGCCCAATACTGCATTGCCAGTGATAATGTCAGTTCTGATGACTCAACAAAGCAGTGCAACTCCCTAGTTTAGTATAGTATTTGACAGACAGTGAAAATGAGAGCTGGTCATGGTTTTGACTGCTGAGTTTCAAACTTGAAAGCAAGCTGCTTTATTGGTTAGGTTGGCTCCATGAAGCAGGTGTTTCTTTATAGAGAAAAAGGGAAGGTCGTGTTTGAGGAGAGATGGCAAGGTAGAGGAAGACAGACACATTTCTGCACACACTGGGCCTTGGAGAGCCCAGTTGCTCTTGCTGTTGTAAAGCTACAGGAGAACAGAATCCCAGTGCAAATGGAAGCGGCTGCTTCTGCTTGTGTGATGATGTAGGATGGTTATTAACCTTTAGGGAAAAATAGTGTCCTATTCCTAACCTTGTTTGTGGCAGGAGCAAAACTGAAATGCTGTTCTGAATCATCTCAGGGAATGGTGGTATGTGGTAAAAGCTGGAGGGATTGCAGGCCAAAATGTTTATACCTGAAGCAGAAATGTTCTTGCAGATACATGTCTCTTGCAGGTACAGGCTGAAGTGGGCATGAAAAGGAAACCTGATGATGGTAAAATAAATATATGCTGTCTAAAAATTTAGGAACTGCTTCCTATAACTAGAATCTCACTCCCCTAACAACCTTGTTTTGACTGGGAGCAGCCACTAGCAATATTAGCTGTGGCCTGTTCCTTGCCCTTAAATTCTGCTACTTAGACTATTTTGCCTTCAGGAGGATAAGGAGTTGTTTCTTTCTGTGCAGGACCCATGTTTCAGCAAGCAACGTTTATTCCTAAATAATGGAATATCTCAGGGGTTAGGATGAGAGGAAAACATTTTGTCTGGAAGAGATGACCAATCAACCCAAAGGCCTTTTCAGAGGAGACCAGGTGTGTAGGCAACAAACACATTAATTCCGATTTTTATTTTGCCTCATAAAGGTGAATTTGCAGAGGAAATAGCAGATTGTTTTTGTTTTGGGCTTTTTTCATTGTCTGACCTGGAGTCATCACTGCCTGAAAAAAACCCACCACTGAATGCATTATAGGGTGGACATATCTTTGAGCTTTTATGTCTCAGACAACCAGTGTTTGTAAGACTGCTGTACCTTTTGTTTATGAACACAGAAAATTAAATTTAAGTAGTAACAGTTCACTTATGAAGGATGTGAGTAAGCATGACATTTCTAGTCTATTGTAACTCTCTTCTACTACTGCTAGGATAAAAGCTGGGCAAAAGAGTAAGGGAAATAAATTGGTGACTATTCAGTTGGCAGAAGCAAGTAAAGATAACACTTTTAGTTGATCAGTCATGCATCTTTTTTAAGGAGTAGACATGAAATGAACATAAAAAGAAGATTCTTGTGGACAGATAGTGGCAATGTTAAATTCATGACTTAGAATATTCTTGGGCTTATTGATAAAGTTATGGTAAATCTCTAGTGTTTTACTGCATGAGTTTAGTGGAGCTGACTGTCAGGCAGTTCTCTTAATTTGGGTGTAGTTTGGAATTTTGTGCCTCAGCCATAATCTTTGGTGAAGTGACTAACTCAGAGTTTTTAAAAAAATACTTTATTTCTGGCCTCAATAATCTAACTACAATGTTCAGCCTTTAGATAATTTTCTGTCTTTTGGGTTTGTTTAGGTTAATTTGTTATTATTTTTTACCATGTAAGGGAATGACTGATAGTGAGCAAATGGCCCTTTAACCTTTACTTAGTGGAATGGACCTTTCACTGGAAGATCTATTCTTTAATACTTCAATCATTACTTCAGCATTTAATTGAACTTCTCCAACTTATCTAAAATGAACCTAATTAGTCATCTAGCTCAGTCAATGGTTATTTTGAGCAACTATGTAAGATAACTAAATCTAAGCTCATCTAACTTCAGAACTTGAGTGGTTACAAGTTTTTACTGTACTTTGTGTGATCTGTACAGATCCGAGCTCCAAAAAAGAGTTGCCTGAGGAAAATATTTTCTGAAAATGTAGTTATAGAGCTAGTTTTTCTTTTCCCTATCCAGAAGTCCACAATGACAAATGATTTGTAAGACACAACACTTATTAATTTGGCTTTGTAATTTTCTTATAAGAGCTTCTCAAGCATCACAATCAAACCAAGGAAAAAGACAAGTCCCAGGAAAGACAGAAACTTAGATTTGGGAATACATGTTTGCAAACGTTTCTTGTCATCACGGAGGCTCAAATGAAAACCTAAGCAGTGGGGTAAAAGAAAAATCCAATTTCTATCAGTATAGAAGAATGTTCAGATGTACTGCTGGGAATACAGAAGACTAACTTTGTGAGCAGCTAAACTACTGAAACCTGTTTTCCTATGCCTTCATAGTCTGCACTCTAATGGTCTCTCTGGCCCTACCTACAGTAAATGCAGTTGTGTATTGTTGTAACAATGGAATCAATGTGATGATATCAGTTTATATGTCCTGATGGACTACCTGTTTTTTACCTATTCTTTGGCTGTCTGACTCTTGCTAACAGAAGGTGTAATAGATGACTTCTGCCCATCTTCAGCAGAGACGTTTCTTCTTGTGTTCACCAACTTTCACAAAAGTTGTAGAAATTTAACTACCCTTCAAGATTTACCTCCTCTTTCAGATTTTTTTGAAAACCTCTATGGATTA
Organism: Apaloderma vittatum; assembly: GCF_000703405.1. Classification (NCBI taxonomy): domain Eukaryota; kingdom Metazoa; phylum Chordata; class Aves; order Trogoniformes; family Trogonidae; genus Apaloderma; species Apaloderma vittatum. The sequence continues at coordinate 9,045 of NW_009704114.1, forward strand.
AAGAAGGGCTACTGTGAGGGAACTGACAGAAAAGCTGGTCATACTAGTCACATCTCCTTCAGAAAGTAGGCCTAAAAGGAGAAATAAAGGAAGAATAAGGTAAAGAAACCTGAAGCAAATCCCTTTAATTTCTTTCCTTCACTTTTTCTTATTTGCCTTTTACACCTTTCCTTGAGTTTGAGCGTCACTCAGTTTTAAGATAATTACAATTTCTAAGGTGAATACAAAAATTAATATTTTAATATATATTAGCTGGTTACTAGCGCTTCGTATGGTTTTCATTATAAATCACATTATTTCTCTCGTTTTTTTGGAAGAAAGAAATCTAAATGGGTCAAATCCTTCTGTTACTTTCTGTTCCATGTGTCAGTATTTCACTAGACCACTAGTATACACAGCCATTAAAAGCTAAATATTTTGTATTGTTCAATCTCCATGGAATGGAACTTTTAAAATGAACTATCAAAGCATAACATCTAAGCACTGTAAAAGATTAGGGAAGTGCTGTTGATAGCAGATTTGAGAAAAGAAAAATAAGATCACTTGACCATCAATGCAGACCTTTTTGAGGAAGATAGGCTTTATATAATGTATTTTCTTTGTTGCGTTCATCAGAATTATCAAGCTTTCAGCAAAGAACTAGCAAAATTGGATCTGACTGCCATGTGGTTTAGAGCATGTTTTACTTATCACTTTAAAAAATGAATGAAGAATGAAAATCATGATTGTGGGCAGATTCTTCTGAAATGTTTTAGCTACTCTTTATTTCATCTCACTCCTCAGCCACCCGAATCCGGATAGGAAGATCAAATACCCAGAGAATGCCATAGAAAAAGCCATCACAGGGAGAAGAGGACATCCAGTTGGACTGTTGTAATCACCCAAATTCCTCTCCAGCACAGCCCTAACTGAGGTTTTCATGACTTGGCAGAGCAAAAGCAAATTTTGTTGAGGAAATTTTCATCACTGTTAAGTGAGTGGACCAGCCTTACGTAAGATCTCTAAGCGGGTAGCAGAAAAGAGGCGGTTATGTCCTTGTCTAAGGACCTTATCTTCCATCTACAGAAATTAAAAAATTGGGCCTGACTGACTTCATAGGGACTACTTTTATAGAGCTCTTGCAGGACTGCACAGGAAACTGCCTGGTTGAAGCAGATGTTCAGCTTCACTCAAACAAAGGCAACAGATCTCCCTCAGCCACTCCTGCATTTTCATCAGAGGAGGATGGGGACACACTGGGGAGTCCGAGAAACTCTACCCCTCACCGAGTAGCAGGGTTTCTGGTGTCATTTACTACATATATCAGCTGTAACTGGGGGATATAACTTTGCTTTGTGAAAATGAGGAGATTTTTCATTTGTATTGCTTGAAAGGCTGGGTGGAAAAATAGCCAGTGCAGGGGGGGCCAAAATACAAATCTGGACCTCTAAGAAGCTGGCGTCCTTGAACAGTTTGCTCCTTTTTTTTTCCTTTTTCTTCTTTCTATTTTTTTTCTCCTTTTCTTTTTTGTTTGAACTTATTTCTAATAAATCAGAATTAATGCTGAATTAGAAGCAATGGGGTTCTAGGTTTTTTTCCTTCTCTTTTGCTGATGAGGCTCCTGTTAAGCATGGCATTCTGGCATAAACACAAGAGCAGTAAGGAATTCTTTACATTTCTGGAGTCTGTGAGTTTGGTAAAAGTCTCTTCCTTACCCTGAGGTCAGTGATGTCTGTAGTTTAATTTAAGGCATTAGAGAGACACAATTAGTTTGCCTGGTGCCCGAACTGCTGCTGAGTAAACAACCTCGGAAGCTGAATCTTTAAAAAACTCCTCACGATTTTATTTATCTGGACTCTCAGTTGCCATCCAGATGCAAGAAATTATTTCATTTTAATTCTTGCCATTTTCTCAGCATTGTGCTACTTTAGGAGGCAAATAAATGCAATAGGAAGATACCTATGGATGTGTTCAGCAGCTGGAGGGTTTATGATCTAACCTAAAAAATGCAAGTTGGTTTTCTTGCAGTAATTAATACCAGCAACATTTCTACTAAATGCTTCTGTGTGCTTCATAGAGCTCTTCATGTCTCAGCAGTGGGCTGAATCTCTGAGGGGCACAGTTTCACTCACCAGCCATGACTTTTGCTGAATGGATTTGTAAACCTCAGTGAACACTCATAAAACTAACTCCCAGGCTTCACAACAACTCCTAATTTAAATTCTAAAGCAATCAACCTAACCCACACCCTTTATCAGATATAAAATTTATTTTACAGAAGCAGAAAGACCTTTTAGGTAGGAGAATTTTAAGTTTTAAACAACAGTTAAAACCTCTTTGGTCTTAAATATAAAGATCTGTGCCCTGTTACAAATAGTATTGTGTTTTATTGAACTCAGTCCTAAGGTAAAATCAGCACATGACTGAGAAAATAATGGTTATTTTGAAGAAAATAAAGAACTGTAAGCTCAGAGTAGGTACTTGAGGCATACATGAATAAATATTTTCTACTTAGACCAGGTAGAGCTATCTGTAAAACCTAGTACTAATGAAAAAAAATAGCAGAGGTAGAAACAATTCACCTTGCCTTCCAACTAACACTGGGGATCTACTTGAGAATGTAGATGTTACTGTAACTGTAAAAACACTGTAAGCTGGTAAACAATACAAAGTCATTTCAACCACCTGAGGCCCAGGAGAAAAGTGATAGAGTTTTGTCAAGCCCACAGTTGGTGTTATGTTTTGTAGTATTTCAGGAAGAGGCACAGTGCTTACTGTTATGCAGAAGAGAAAAAGCATATTTATTTTCATCATGAGAAGATGAACTGTACATCTTTGCCCAACTTCCGCAAAGTAACAAAAAACTACAGTACGTCTGTTTTCTGAGCCACTATCCCAACTGTTGTTGAAAGATAATAATACCATGATTTGTTTGGATTAAAACCATTTAAGGAAAAAAAAAACAACAGAAAAACATTGTCTGTATCATCTGCCATACAGATGAAGCTAAGATTTTCCCACAAAAGCATACTGAGTAATTTGAGGATCGAGTTGAGAGAGATAATGGGAAAAAAGATTAACAATATGTGTTCCAGAGGCTTCCAGCTGTACATGAAATGAAAATAATGACTGTTAGGCTGTCAATCTGCTCTTTGATAAATCTCATAATTATTATAAGACCCATAACTGATACCAGCTAGCTAGGAGAGATAAATCGAACTACTTTTATTAACTTACTCTGTCCGTTTTCTTCTAGGCTGCTGGAAAAGTTTTATCTTGACCTCTCTTTCTCACAGATCTTTTCAGGTTATGGATATACTTGATACAGTGAGGAGACCGTATGTTCATTTTTAAAATCGCTACTGCTGAAC
>NW_009704114.1:12425-27968 GCF_000703405.1 Apaloderma vittatum
ATATCAAACCTGTACAACTAGGGCAGAGATGTGTTGTTTGTTTGGGTCTAACCCAAAATGCAATGTGTTAATAGAAAATTCTTTTCACTAATACTGTTTTACTGGGTTATCTTCTTCAGTTGACAGAGCTAAGCTGTGCATCACTGTTAAGTTAAGGACTGGCAAATTAGGTCCTTTCACATATTTTCCTGTTTTAAGTCATGTTAGCCAAACTGGTGGTAACACACTGCTTATCCCAGATAGATTCAGGCAGAACAATTGTTTTAACTTCAACTTCATGCAGTTTTTACCAGAATGAACACTCATTGTTTTAATTGTTCAGACTTAATGTAAAAAATCAGATAAGGTCAACAACTGATTTTTCAAAAGCCATTTCTATATTCCCAATCTCAAGATCCTCGTGATTTTCAATTCACATGTGGTCCATTAGAAAAAAAAAAAGATGAAGAAAATTAAAAAATCTTTCTAAGCTACTTCAAAATTTAGGAGACTATAACTCCCTGAACATATAAACTCCTAAAATCCTAGTTACTCATGAAATTGTTCTCTTTCTCAAAACTATGACTGCTCTGATAATATAGAGGACAAACATCTTTGCTTTCCACTAGGCACAACTAAAATATTTAAGTTCTCTGACCAATAAACTGTTCTCACATTTGTGATATGCTTTGATAAAACAAATAGAAAATTCTGTGTTAAAATATTAATTTTAGGCTAAAAATCTTCTTCACTTTATAAATTGTTATTGGATATGGTTTTACAAAATCACAATTGATTCGATAAACAGAAACATAGCAGAGCTTGCCAGGTATTTATCCAAATAGGCATACCTTTTTTATTATAAAAACAAAGAAAGATAACCATACAGAACTGAAAATAATTACAATGCAATTTACTAGTAAATAGGTGCTTTTTTATTTTTTTTCATCACAGATGCTTTGAATAAGCTGAGCCTTTGCTTGGCTGTTTAGTTCAAATAATTCCTACCTTATTCTTTTTATCCTTCTGGTATTAGCAGATGGAAAACAGGAATCTCAAATTTCTGTCCTCTGTTTTTTAACTTAGTCTCAATCCATGTGGACTTCTTTAATAATCTGACTGTCTAGTTCAGTACTTCATTGTCTTGTCCATCAGTGAATGCAGTGTTATAAAATAGGGTTCTGAAACTTTTCTTGGGTCTGTCGTTGCATTATAGAAAATTCCTTTTCGGTTAGCATTGCCTATAAATATTTACGTCTTACAGGTGAGATCTTGGGAACTTATATAGGAATATAGGCAATTCAGTTTAAACTGTGTTCCGGAAAATCAGACAGCAAATCTGCTGGAAGACTGCAGACTGTTCACTCTCACTGATTTTTCTTACTGAAATTTTGCTTGCTCAATAAGTAATGTTTTGATTCTCTGACTGCTCCAAGAGTAGGCAGAGAAAGCAGGTATTGAACTGCAGCGAACTATTCCCAGGTCGCTCACAAAGTGGGCTGAACTGAAGGCTGAGACCAAAGAACGTGTTTTCTGAACATGAACTGAGCAAAGGCTGAGACCAAAGAACATGTTTTCTTCCTGTTTAGACTGCAAAATTAATTCTATTGTGGTACCTGAGTAAAGTTCTAGCATGGTTAAAACGGGCCAAGAGATTGTGGAGTGCTATTGAAATTTTGGAGGTGTATCTGTGCCAGCAAGTGTCCATCTCCTTCTCTTTCTTCACCTCCTTGAGGTTCACCTCTCCAAACAGCCTTCCCACCTTTCAGAGCACGGGATCCTGATTCGTCTCTTCTCCCTTCCCCTCTTCACCCCTCACAGCTATGTACTTCCGCTGCTCTCCAAGCATCCTCCTCGTTAAAATGCATTTATTTGCACATCTTCCAGCATGAAACTCTACTCTGCCTGCCCCTGGTCTCCATCACCCGTCAGCCTCTGAGCCGAGAGCTGTAGGGATGGGGCAGAGCCAACCTCTGGCTCTTCCCGTGTCGAACGAGAAAAAGCAACTGGTTTGCCTGCATTTAAAGCATACACTGGTAATATATTGTTTTGGTGCTTGTGCTTATTACGTTACACAATGCTCCGTCTGATTCTGTGCAATGTCTTTCTGGGCTCTAAATTGCATTGCATTTGGTGTTCTCTATTCAAACAATAGTCAGCTCTGAGAGAATCTGTGTGTGTACAGAGAAGAGGATATTCTGACAACGATATTTACTGTGTGAATAGTCTGCAGCAAATTGTGTAAAATGTTATTCACTGAGTTCAAAAAAAATATGACAAGTGATGTAACTACAGGATGTTTCTTTTTTAACTTGAAAGAGGTTAGTGGCTCGGCTAAGCTTTGCCCAAATGTCTCATAGTTTTGGATTTCTCAAATAGGGACCTTATGGTTCTGGATACACCTCAAAAAATCCCATCTTATGAGCCATGTACTTGTCACTAAGCAGAATAGCTAGAAATTTCAAAATATTGGATTAAAAAGATGCTTACTCTAAGTTGATTTAAAATATGTATATCTTTTGCGTATTTATACACAGTGGCATAGAATCAAAAACTAGAAAAATTTAACAGCACTTTTATTGTCAACTGATAGAAAAGCTGACTGAAGTTTTGTGAAGGTTGAAAATGTTCTGAAAGTGTAAACGTAGATAAAAGTATGAGATGAATTTTAGTAAAAATTACAAAAAATATTTCCTATTTTCAGCTACCTCTGAAACTATGTTATTGTATTTGTACCTTTAAAATTTCATTTAAAACACATTTATGCTTAAAACTTCTATGATAATTACAAGAGATTTTTTACATCAAAAAAGTAGCAAACATGAAAAATGCCTGTTTCTACCTGTAAAAAAAAAATTAAGGAAAAACTCTTTTCACATTGTCAAATTACTCAGCTATAATAGTCATAATTGAGCCTCATTGACATTTAATAAATATACTTACATCAACGTTGCCATCCAGATAGCCGTCTTTCATCATTAAACATGAGTAAACTAGTATTAAATTTCTCATTAGAACAAAAAAAACCCATACAACTGATAATTAAATAAATCAGCAATTAAATTAGATCAAACTATTCAGTGAGGAAGCTTATAAAATAATAATAAAAAATAATCCTTCTCTTGAAAAGTTAACACTGTAAATAGAAGCTATATTTTGCAGTTGGTCCATGTTCACCGTTACTCATCCAGGGATTCAATGGTTTCAGAGAGGGTTTATCTGGGATACAGAAGGGGGTGGATTATTAGAGGAGGATTTAAATTTCCAGAATGAATGAAAATTCTAAGAAATAGGATTTCCTTGAAGCATAGACAAGAAAAACATACTAATATATTGCCTCCAAAGACCACATAATTTCAAGCCAGACTGTAAAACTGAAATAAAAAATATTTCCTAAGAATGCTGGAAAAACTGAATCAAGCAATTGGTTGTTCTCTGCATAATTTGAGTTTTATTCGGTACTCTCTTAACTTTTATACTTTATTCTCTTTCTTACATACACTAAAATCTGTAAGTTCTTCCCAGTTAGAGAATGAACATTTTAAAACATCTTACAGGGAAAAAAGAAGACATAAAATACCCAATTCCAGAATTGCCATGTGAGGATAGTTTTCCCTCTAATACAACTGTTAGGTCTAGAAAGGGAAATACAGATCTATTTGCTATTAAAATTTAACTTCAGACTACAGTTATCAGTCTTTTCTGAGCTAAAGAAGACTCAAAAGCTACAACAAAAATTGACAAAACTCGATGAGATATGGTCACTAGCTTTTCCTTCAGAAGTAGAATATGCTTTAACATATTTAATAAGGCATTAATGAAGATGACAAAAGCAAGGATCCCCAATTTAGTATACAAAAACAGAGATCTATAGTCTTCTTTGTCTTTAAAGCTTGCCTGAAGTGTTTTGATCATGCAGTGAATTATTGCAGATATGCTTTCCACACTAAATGTGCATTTGAAGCTCACTTTCTTCCAGCAATATAACTTGCAATGAATGTGGTCAGCATGACATGGAGAAGATCTAAGTCACTTCTTCACTAGTAGGAAGAAGAGTTTCTTAGTCAAGGACCTTAAATATTTTGGTTGTGCCTAGCAGAAAGCAGAGATGTTTGTCCTTTGAATTATCAGAACAGCCATAGTTTTGAGAAGGAGTATAATTTCACGAGTACCTAAGAGTTTGGGAGTTTGTACGTTGAGGGGGTTATGATCTCCTAAATTCTGAAGTAGGTTAGAGAGAGATTCTTAAAGGTTATTGAGTGTTAAAAGGCACAGAAGGTATTCGGTAGGATTTGCAACACAGAAAAGTAACTAAATCTCACACTGGCAATTTCAGTAAGCATGTACCAGCACAGGTACTTAAGTGTCTCAGTTTGTAAAAAAATATATTTCTTTATTCTGCTCATTACTAGAAGGCTTAGATTGTTATATGCATACAGCCTGGAATAATAGAGCATGTAATCACACTGAAATGAGATTGAACTAAGAGTTATGATCTTCATCTTTCCAGTCAGCATGTATCATGACAATGATATGTCTGTATAAGGCAGGTTTAGTAGTGCGCAGTAGGCATACAGAAAAATGGCTGTAGTTGGTGACTCCTGAAGGCTTTTTGGGAAACTCACATAAACACTGTAAATTTCTGGATCCATCGTCACTCCCATATACACTGTCTAAGGGTCATATGTTAGTAATCAGGTTTTGATTACTTTGCAAATGGTTGCTTTCTAAGCTTACACCTCCAAATCCATACTGCAACAGAATGGCCCCTACTGCAGAAGAAGAGAATGCAGGCTGGAAAGCTGCAAACCTGGTGTAAAACAAGTGAACAAAACCAACACAAAGTGGTATGGCCACATTTGCACAAGTGACAAACTTCTTCATTAATTAGTCACATAAATTGCTTTTTTTTTGACACATATATTTGCACCTGAGGTGATGCACCATATCTTTTCCTCTATCTGTATTTTGAACCTTGTTGTTGAGCTCTGTTCTGGCAGGAACGCCCTGCCCTGTATGCTGGCTGTGGTGGTGTGAGCAAACCATTTCCTGTTTGGATTAAATATGATTATTTTCAGCTGATGTAAGAAGTGTGAAGGAAAACATCCAGCAGCAAGTCTAGCACAGCTCCTTGCGGTATGGCTGCAGTGCGTTGCTTGCTCTGCTTGCCAGAGCGCATCAGGATGTCTTGAAACATGAGGACACGTGTGTGTCTTGGCCCCCAGTGCAGCTAGAGGAGGTGGCACTGATGGCAAAGAAGATAACAACAGCTCATTTCTGTGTTCCACCAACCATCAGCTAACTGCACAATATAATCATGAACCCATAGGTTGTTTTTTTTTGCTACACCTTAGCATGGACACCCAGCTGATCTTTTGGAGAGCTACTTAACTGTCCGGTTTTCACATGTGGGTTTTACCTAGACAGCATTAGATTTGCTTTGGCTATTTTACACTCAGGACAGGAAACTGCTTAAAAGTGAAAAAAAAAAAATAAAAAGAGAGAGGGAGAGAGAATTGTTTTAAGTTTGCACATTCCTTAACTACAGCACACTTACTACCTCACCCATCTATTAAGCCCAGCCTTTGAGCTTGATGCATTTTTCTCTTAACACAGATATCTATTCCAGCACTGCAAAATGACAGCTCTTGGGCCTGCTGTAGCACTAGATAAGTTGGGGTAGTTTTGCTGAAACTCGAATGTTTGAACAGAAGGGATGTCTGAGATTACAGTCAGAAGTTGCTCTTCAGTCTGCAATAATCTCTGAGAAAGCAGACACAGGTGCAATGACAATTATTTGCACAGTATTGTTAAATGAGATTGTGGCTTTTGTGGTTTTACAATGGGGGCAGATCCACCAGGAAACACACTGAAAACCCAAGATACTGTCTCCTAAACTCGACTGCCTTCTCATTGTCCTCTGCACCAAGCTAAGCCGAATTTTGAGAAGCTAAGATTAGTCCATATAATTTTGCCTAAAGAAATAAATGAATAATTTGTAAGATTTATCTGCTTCGGGTGGATCAGTCAATTCCTAGTCTGAGTTAGAATTCACCTCCTGTGCAACCATGCTTACTTACCTTACACAGTGTATTTGTAGTTTCTCATATCTCTTAAAATAGGGCTTTTCTGTAAAAATCTGATGTCATTAAACAGTGGACACCACACTGTCAGGTAGAGACCCAGGCACATGAACATACAAACAACAAACCACACTTCTTGAAGAATGACAGTAAGGAAGATAATTTGGGTGCTGTTCCCTTCTTTTTCCCATCTGTTCTTAATTATAAGAAACTCCTCCTACTAGTTTAAAGGAAAAATGTACACCCTGCAAAGCCTCTCATCTCTGTACAATATGTGACATCTGTATGTAACAGATGGGCTTTCAGGTTTCTTCATCACTAGCTTTACTTCCCAGGATCTATGAGTGCAGCACCTAAGATCCTGTTCTTGAAATGTAAAAGCAAACTCAAAATAAAAGGCCTCACACTTGCTGTCCCTGTCCCTGAGCTCACTTCAAGTGGACAATACAACGCTATCCACCATGTAATAGTTGTGAGTTGGGAGAGAAAACTAGTTTTCTCTTCAGCTATTGGAAGGAAATTGTTAGTGAAGGCTGATTTTTTTTTTCCTTCTTTCTTTTTTTTAGCAGTAAGGTCTGTATGAAAGTTCTTGTGGCCACTGCAGTCGGCCCTTGCTCCAAGCTGCTGCCTCAGACTGAAAAAGTGGTATTATTCATTTCACGCTGGGCCTTGTGCATGTGAGAAGAAGATCCAACACTCCTCACTCGTGACAACACTTGTCCTGTTCTGAGTCAGCCTGACAAGTCCGTGCACGCTCCACGCATGGGGACGACATAGCTGCCTGCCTTCCCACAGGCCTTGCCTCAACGTCTAACCTGATAGGACACACCAGTAACTGACTGGCCAGAGTTTTCAAAAGCACCTAGTGCTTCTGAGTGCCTTATTTAATACTTCCATAGCCAATTTTATTTCCATTAAAGTGGAATTGTTCATAATGCATGTGTGTTCAGAACTTAGAAGACAACAAGTTTACCTTAAGCTTTTGGGCCTAAAAATGCAAGCCAGTAAACATTCTGGCCATCACTCTGTCAATTACTTTGAAAGGCCTACAGGAATCATGTGAGAGTAAGAAGGCATTTAATGTGTAAGACATGAAGGAAAACTAAAATGAGAATGGGGAGTCTCCTTTTTTGTGCAACATAAAAACCAGATATTTGTCCATAAAATAGGGGGGGGTTAGCCCAGAAGCCGCAGAAACTGAAGACTTAAAGTGGAGAAAGGAAGAAAGAATGATGAACAATCACTATTAAGTAGTTGATCAAAGAATGGCAGTTCAAATGGTTTTAAAATAGCACGGGGACAACTAATTGGCTCGCAAGTTTACACAATGTATACAATGATGCTAACCTCAAAGCACCTCATTGTGGATCCTGGGCTGATTGTTAGCTTTGGGCAGAGCTATAGAATTCCTGTTCGTAATAGACATCTCTAACTCCTATGGGAGGACATCACACAGTTTAGAGGTGTCCAGTAAATATTACTTGCTGCAGTTCCTATATGCTGCAGTACCTGATACAGAGATGAATGGAAATATCAACACATTGATTGGTTCTTCCCACTCTTGAATGAAAGCTAAGATGTGGACTGGTTATTATTTTCTACAAAGGAAAGTAAAAGAGAATAATTTCATAATCTTAAGTAGCGCTGAATCAGAAGTTCTCTCTGAGTTGTAATATTCATCTGAAAAATATCAGCTTGCTAGAAAAGTTTTTCAAGGTTACATTAACTTTCATAAGATCTCTTATCTTCTTTTCAGTTGGTTTCACATAGCTTCTCCTCACTCTCTTCCTCTCTTGACCTTTAAGTATTTATAATTATACTGTAGCTATTCTATCTATGCTTTAAATGAAATTTATATTATAAAATTTTCATTTTTTTGTTATCAAAACAAGCAACACAAAATAATTTTCTTTCATTTAACTCCAAATTCAAAATTTTATTCCGAGTCTGAAATTGTGTAATTTTATAGAGATTTTCATAAGGGATTCTTAAAATGCTATGATAGCTGAGAAAAATGAGAACATGCATAATTATTCTTACCTGAACATCACATCATAGCATTATGATACTGAGTGTGAATACAGAGTCTGTTTTGAGATAAATGTTTTTTTTTGTCTATGGAGTCACTGACTCATCACAGAAAAAGAGAACTCTAAGCTACTGAGCTCTGGCTAGTTTCATGATCAAAGGATTTCCATCTTACAGCAATTGAAGCCTTACAACTTTACTCTGTCAAGGAGAAGGGAAAAAACCTGGTGAGAGTTATGGAGCAGATCAGTGGCTGAGGTGATGATTGTGCAGGAGTATCATTCTCAAACATATTTCACCACCTGCTGATCATCTTCCTGCTCCTGGATATAAAAGAAAGAAACTGGCTATTTCTTATAAGACATGACATCAGTGGTGGACACTCATTTTCCCTAAAGGAATTTCTATTCAGCAGCCCTTATTTTCAGTAGGTCTAGTATCTTTATCTCATCTACACAATGAATAAATTCCTTTCTCCTGTGAAATATGTGAATTTAATTACAGATATTTTAAATTTTGTCTGCAAGCTTAAACTTTCATATTGACAATGATACCAGTGCTATAGAATTTTTTGTGCTGAAGACAATTTTTACTTATTTTCCTTTAAGGAAATAAGGAAATGCTTAACAATCATCAGTTAAGTCAAACGAAAATTGAAGTGTTAATCAGAATTTCTGGTATTTTCTAAACAATGAGTGCAACTGGAATCAAATATAAAGTAAGGTGTTTGCCTACTCTTATTCCATACTTATATTAGTGGCTTACTGGATTTCATGTGTACTTGGGATTTTATGTTGGCAACTCTTTATTGCGAGTTCAGCCTCTTTCATTGTGGGCTTCGGTTTGCATTTCAAACATGAACATGACTGTGAAAAACACAGTGCATACTATCTTCTCAGAGTTTTTCAGACAGATGTAGAAGTGGTATTATTTATGCTTTATCTTAACACATATATACCACATTTGAAGTGAGACAGTGTGGCAAGAGTGCAAGATTACGAATGGCTTTCATAGCTCACCCTTTCCCAGAGGGTTTGCTTGCACCTGTTTTTTACCACGAAAAGGACGTTAAACTTTCTGATATGTGACCAACTTGCAAATGAGAGATCTTCAAGATAAAAAGTGATATAATTGACTGAAAAGGTCAAAATCTAATATTTTAGTTTGTCAGTTTATGGTGTGATAATTTCACAGAAACATCAAAGATACTGTGTGACCTCCCAGCACACATTTCTCACCTTGAGTGGCTTGCAGCTATCCTCAGATTTCATGGCCCATCAGTGCACACTTCAGCTATATTCCTTTAATAAGAGTAGAACAGGTTAACAGAGCATTTATCTTCCTTGATACTTGACTTGCTGGGGTGCAGCTTTTACAGCTAGTATTAGGGAATGATGTGCTGCTCTGCCCATTGCCCTCAGGAAAGAGACAGGGCGGCTTTAAAACAACACAGGATTCATTTTGAAGCTTTTCCAGCAGATCAATCTATTGAGGAATTGCTGTAAACTTGTGTAAACTATCAGGCAGGTCTTAACTCTTGAGTATCAGGAGCCCAGTTTGAGACCAAAATCCAGCATGCTTCACTAGATTTTCAAGAGGATCTACACAGCACCTCATTTTATAGCTGCAAGTAGCTCAATGTTATTCATATCCAAGCAATTCCCTTTCATATGCAGAAAAACAGTTGGATAAGTGTGAAGAGCAATGTAAAGAAAACAAAAAAACTCCCACATATAAAGTGCTGAGATCTTGCCTCGTAACTTAATTGTAAATGAGGTAAGCCCCGAATCATCCATTATGGTCCCCATATAGTGGTCTTTTAAGTGAGCAGAAAGAAATCTGGATGAGGTGATCCTGTCCATTGTTGGGTCTTTACAGAAGTACAAAGGGTCTAGGCAATCTTCTGTTGTTTTTCTGCAACCAGCCTCCTTTCTCCATCTCATCATTCTCAATTTGTAAAATAGTCTCCAAAACATCAGCATGCATCTTCAAACACATTCTTACAGGGCTACCACCGGGAGTGTGAGAAAACAGCATTTCGGTGTTTCGGAATCAGAAAGAATGCAACAGAAGAGTATTCCTGGAGTTAGACGGGAAGGGCTGCGCATACAGTCATATATATGGCAGGTGATGTGGGAACATACATCATGGAGTTCCGGCAGTTTTAGGAAGGAGTGACAGTCTCTTCCCCAAGTCACCCCCCTACACACATACCCACACACACACACCCACCACTGCTTGGCTTGGCTATTCTTGTCTGGGTATACCTCTACTCCAGTTTTGTTGCTCTCATTCCCTCACAACTCCATCACTGAATATGAGAACACAAAATTTAATTAAACTGAAATATAGTGTAGGAAAATACACTCAGCAACCCCAAATTTCACTTATTTTAAAAAGTATAAGAACAATGATGACAAGAATGATGGATTTATTGTCGGCTACTTTGTAAGGGTCCTGATCTTGTAACAATTTAACTTGGAGAAATATGCTGATTTGTGGTCTGGGGGTGAAAAAATTCCAGTCTAAAATGAGATTTTGCATCCATGTAATACCATAATGGAAATTCATCCAGTGATTAATCCAGGATATGATACAACTTGGTTTTGGTATGTTAGAGAGCAGGGCAGGGGGCCGGCACAGGGAGAAGCTTTTAAGCATGTGCAGTCACTATTTTTTTAGTAAGGATTTTTATAATACTTTTACACAATAGGCAGAAATTGCTCCTAAAGAGTCACTTAAGTCTATTGGGTAATTAATATGCATATTAAAAAATTCTAAATATATATTTAATCAACTGGCTACATAGCATGCCTGAAGCCCTGAATACATATGAACCCAATAGACCAGAACAGCTGAAAAAAAAGTCTTGCTCCAGGCTCTGGGGGTACATTCCATGGCGTTTGCTTTTAAAATAGATCTAAGAGCCTAGAGTGGACTTGAATGAGCTGGAATGATTTTAAAGAAGGATCCTTTCTTTTCAGCACATAGACATAATCTGAATTGAGGTAACAGAAGGGAATGGGAAGGTTTATCTGAAAAGGTGTTCTAATAATTAAGATAGCGCACCAGCCTTGGCTCCCTTAGAGCCCTCCCAGGAAAGTGTAGCTGTGATTCTCACCTAGACCATTATCTGCCACCGTGCCTCAGTTTCCCCTTTTGTAAAATGGGAATAACAACACTTAACATTTTCACGCCCTCATGAAGTGTTTTAAAGAGAAGTATTCAAAGATATAAAAGTGAAAGATAAATGCTCAGGTCTCATTGAAAACCAGGTAGAGGAGCCATTGTTAGTGCCCTTCACGCCCTTGAAAAGCTCGCCTTTATTTTATTGATGGCTATAATGCACTTTGAGACCTTTGGAGGAAAGGTGTTATAGATGTGCAAAGCTGCTAAGGAAGATGGAGTAAAAACTGACTAAAAGGTCAACTTCAGAAGCAAAGGAATATAATATGAGGATAACCTATGGCAAATACCCTGAAGGCTACACCTGGGAATATGGGAGCATGAAGTCAAATTATGCTTTTAGATAATTCAGAGTCAAAGATAGTATTATGCAAATATAACAGCAGAGGAAGGTGACCTGTGTCATCTCAGGAGGCCAGAAACTGGTCATTCGCTCTTCAGTCAGCCATCCATATGTAACAGGTTTCTCTGACCACTCTCATGCGGAACATCTCAATGAACAGCTTCTCAGTGGTCATCTTTCCTTTTCTCAAAACTGCCACATTTGTCTTCAAAAGCCCCTAGCCACAAAAGAACCAAGACTTTTACAATTTCAGCTATGTTTTTTGATTATTTTTTTTTTGTTCTATAGTCTCAGATTTCATACCATGGTCAAAAATCCATCTCCATTTCTACAAATAATTCAACTTATAAACATCACCTCTTAAATCTGCTCTCACGTATGCTGCAGTAAAGCTGTGGTAACACACTGGATTCTGTGGAAAATGGTTGGGACCTGAAGAGGCCTAAATTTACATTAGGACATTAATCTTTCTGTCACTCAATTTGATTTCTTACTTTCCTTCACTGCAGTTGAATGATCTCAAAAAGTAGGTCTGAGAGCAGACTTTAAGTGTCGGTTTAAAATAAAGAGTCTTACCCACAGACAACAAAATCACAACAGTTGCTGAAGGCACTTGAATGATATTGTAAAGAATGTAAAAAATAATTCCAGATGCATTTAAGTATTAAGCTGAAAACAGAAAACCACATTATATTTAAGATATTTGCAAGATAAGCTAAACTGGAAATACAAATTAATTTGTATTTGCTTGTTTTTGAAGAGATTTCTAAAGTGATAAATACTAGATAAAAAGCCAAAAGAAGAGGCTTACTGTGATATTTGGATAAAAAAATATTGTGTTGTTTAAAATAAGAATTTAGTTTAGGACAATTTCCCTTTTGTTACCAAGATAATTAATGTTTTGTAAACTATGGTTAAGTCTTCTGGATATATTCTCACCACATCCAAACAAAAGATCTTTGTCTCATAGAAGAAACAGTCTAAAGATGATGAGTGCAACATACAGCCATAGTGGTCAAGATTATTATTGTACACATTAAGTCATAAATTTTAAAAACACAATTGGTTATTAATGTATTTGTATATAGGATAGTACCACACAAGCAATTATCAGCTAGTGCTTACAGGCAGTAAAAAATAAATGAGTTCTCACATTGGTTTGAATACACACAGTTGAAATCATGTTACAGAGTGAGTCAAGAAAATTGTTTCATTCATTGGTGTAATCTAGAAATGGAGCAGAAAAATAGGGTGAAGAATTTGGTCTTCCTAATGCAACATTTGTAATGGCACACCAGGGTTCTTTCATAGCCAGCTTTATGAGAAGACTCGTTTAAGGGGAGAATTGTCGGAGGTAATCAGGAGTTAACTGATCACTGCAGTCTACCTGTTAGCTGGAAAATTCTAGCAAGAATCAATTGAGAGTTAAGTAATCAAACATGAGTTCAAAGTGGGAAAAAAGGTGCTTGGTGATTTTCCTCTGTAATTGTGCAAAAAGATGTGTGTAGTTAAAGCATCAGTATAAAAATAACTTTTAAAAGCTGGTCAAAAAAAGAGAGGAGCATGTTTAGGTGAGGTCTTAAAAACAGGACATGATGTTTATATTTAAAGTAGTGTGGGAGAGAAAGTAGAATTTGGTTTAAAGGATGGAGCTGACCTAGGTAGACCTCTAGGCGAGAGAGAGAGTGTGAGCATGGTATTGAGGTTTAACATGTGAGGGAGTCAGGAGCTGGTACAAGCGGCTTCCACTGAATGAAATGTAAGCTTGTCAGACAGAGAAAATTCCTGGAGTTTGGCATGTGACCTAAAGTAGTGTATTACAGATAGATTCTGTATAGACAGACTTCGGTAGTCAGGGGCACTGCAGTTTAACGCCTCCATATCTCCTAGGATAAATTAGAACAAAATATGTAACACATATACAATTAGAGATACTTTCTCTGTTTGCTCCATTGTAATAGAATGTGAAAGTGGGTAGAAGTGATCTTGCAGGTCTGTGAAATCAGAATTCATTCAGCAAAATTTTTCCAGTGCAGTTACTACTAATTGTAAAGCAATAAAATTAGTTCTAGGAATACCTTCATCGTGCTTGTTCTTGAATCGAGAGTGCTGATATTTGTGAAAAAGAAATTAATGAGAAAAGTGGACATTTATTAAATAATTATTGAGGGAAAGTTAAAGCAAAATTTACTTGAATTTAGGTAATAATACCAAGTCAGATCAAAACCAACAACTTAAACTAGAGCCAATTAACCAAACAAACAAAACAAAGAAACCCAACCCCAACATTACATATAAATCATTAAACAAAGTCCATGAAATGGAATTTAAGCATCCTTTCATCTTCAGCTGACATTGGTGAACTAGAAGGAAAAGTTAAATGGAGATGCCTAGGCAAATTGGATAAACATCCATGAGCTTAAATTCTTCTGTGGAGCAAATGGATCTCAGAGCCTCCTTGTACGTTTGTTCACAGAGAATGCTGTGCAGTTTTCTTGGCTAGATGCTTGGTCACTATGAGGGAGGATAAGGTCTCTAATATTAGCAAGTACTGTGGCAGAAAAGGGATTGGGCAGACAAACACTAACATAAACTTGGCCTCATAAATCTGTCACATTCTCCCCCTATGCTGGTTTGTTTATATTCTTGGAGTTTAAACGTGCTCAAATATTTTCTTTATCAGCTGGGTGGAGGAAAAAGAAATTCACTCTTTGAACAAGACCTAGATAGCAGTGGTAAGTCCTGAGTATACTTCTGTGGCCACACTAAAAATTACTCCCTGAAAATGGGGGGTTGTAATGGGAGTGCTAACACAATCTGATTTCTAGCTATCACTTTGCAAGCTGTGCTGTTATAATAAGAAGAAAAGGTTGTGTCTTTGGTGGAAAACTGATGGAAGTTAGTAATGCTGGGTGAAAAAATGCAGCTCATTTAAAGGAGGAGAAACTGTAACAAAGTAAATGAATCACATAAAAAAGTAAAAAAAAAAAAAAAAGAGAAGACAGCTAGGCCAGAAATGAAAGACATATAAAATATAAAATATAAGGGAAGGAGATTTTTTTCCTGCATTCAGCATACCCTGAGAACCTGATTGTCATCCAATTAGAGGCTGAGAGAAGGTTTGATTAATCTATCAGAAGCAAAAGGGTCTGGCTCCAGTCACTAATGGGGGAGGTGTGAAGACTGTGTGTGAGTCCCTAGAGCTTTCCTCAGCTTCTGGGTCTCATGATCAGGTGATCCTGCACAGTCAGTTCCAGGACAACTATCTTACCAATTATTACAGCTAATTGTAAATACAACCATACAAGCCAAGGAGTTGGGATCCTGCCTGCTCAGTAAGAGCCTACGCTAAAATATGGGCGTAGTTTCCCCTGAACTCTCTGCTCTTTCTTTTTTAAAGTTAGATATTGGTACAAGCTCAGCCATCCCCACATGGGATGCAGATGATTGCTTTTAAACAGGAATCCCTGATCCAGTTTGAATAGCCTGGGTGATGAGCGACTCCACAACAGGCTGTAAGGGAAAAAGGAAAAATTTGCCTTGAGCGATGAATTGACCGCAAGGAAGTTCGGAAGAGGCTGCTGCCAGGCCTGGCCCGCAGTGGCAGGCTGAGGGCCCTGGCAGCCCACCTTCACCTGCTGCCCCCCCCCCCCCCCCGGCCACTATGGAGGCCTTGGCCACACAGCCTCCTCCTGCCCCTCCTCTCTAGGGACAAGTTTTTTGGATTTGGCTGCCTGAGATACCTGCCTGGGGTGGCAGGAGCTGTTTTTGCAGCCTGTCTCTGGGAGCATTTGATTTGGGTTTCTGTGCATTGGCATCAAATATTGCTTGATGCACCCTAAGGCATCCACATACGGCTGTCAGGTACGATGCTGCACCTCTGGGAGACCTGTGTCTTTCTGAAGTGGCAGGGGGGGGCGGGGG
>NW_009704114.1:27999-69865 GCF_000703405.1 Apaloderma vittatum
TGTTCCGGCGCATCTCAGATGACATCAAGTGCCTTTGTAATGCTTGATGCCTGTAGAAGTGAGCCCTAAGCATCTATTTGGGTTTGTTTCTATGAGAAAAGGAGTAGGAGAAGATAGCAAAGCACAGCCTGAATATATGAGAGACATAATATCATTTGGTGGTTTGAAAGCCGTCAAACAACTTTGACAGGTGCTAGGAGGTAGAATTCAGAGCACCTGGAGAACTATTACTCTATTAGGTGGTGCGGTATCACCACACCTAATACATTTTAAAATCACTGTCAAATGATTTTGCATTCACAGCTCACAATTTTACTCTGACTACAAAAGTGGTGAATAAACCCACATGGAATGCAGTGGATACTCTTGGAAATCTTCCAGTCTAGACAGCATTGGTTCTATGAACCTGTATCTTAGCATCTTTTCAAGCCTCTTCTGGGAGGATGGAAGGCTCTGAATCCTGTCTGCAGGCCTTCTGCATATAACAGGAATTGCTATGCCAAAACCTAGCTACCTGCCATTTGGACAGGCAGGAACCTCCAGTCACCACTATTGCTATGGGCACATAGCTTGCTTTCTGTCATTTGAGACGGGTTACCTTTGCACTTCTGTTATTGCTTCTTTGGTTTATGTAATAATTTTCTTTCCAGTCTAGGACAATCATATAACTCTTAAATAAAGTCCAGCTGGATCTTCTCCCACTCTCTTTATGAAAAGTATGTATTGAAATACATGTAGTACTAAGACTGTTTTGTATGGACTTAAATACACATGTTTGCATTTTTATGTGACATATGAAAACATATACATAAAACTATCCACACTTGTATGTGTACATATAAGTATATCCATAAAGATAAGAAATCTACAAGGTAGTTCATCCGGCATTGCGCAGATACTTCTATTATTTCATGAATATAATTTCATAATCATTGTCTTTACTATTCTTTGATCAATCAGAATCTTTTAAGAAAAAGAATGTAAATTTTAAACAACTGTTCTTCAAAGTTTGAGGCAAAAAGATGGTACATGTTCAGCCTGTGCTACATTGCAGACTGCAGTATGAATTAGAATGTGAGGCAAATAGTTTCCATTTTAAGCGTATCTGACCACAGGATTTTGTGATTTGATTCTGTGATTCTGTGATTCTGTGATTGCCTGTATATAAATTAAAATCAAATGGATATCACATTTTTCTGGCAACACTGTTTGGCCATAGATTTTTTTTAAAAAATAAACCTGATGTTACAAATGTGTGTGTGATTGCCACTTATAATGAAAATGTTGTAAATAAGTAAATCAGAAACATTCAGTGCTGAGGGAGGAATCTCAGGATTTACTGTTTCAAAACCACAGACTTCCAGCATGTAAACTAAAGAATAATCTCCATTAACATGTAGTAGCATTTACAAAAGCAGAAACATACTTCAAGAGGTGTAATTATATGAGATATTTTATCTTCTTGGGTGGCTGGCTATTGAGCTGATTTTTTTAACATGTCATGAGGTTTAGGCATAAGGCATAACTGGTTTAACTGCAGTTATTCAGTCTACAACCCTGTAAAAAAAGATGGTAGTCTAATTTCTTGAGGCACATACTATGGACCAAAACTACATGGCCATGCCAGGACATGAGAAGGAATGATCTCTCTCTCCCAGTTCCCTTATCCCTTCATCTCTAAGATGTAAGTATGGGAGGAGTACTCTATACATTTCTTCTGATGTCAGAGTGTGACAATAAAGGTGGTCTAGCGGTAAGGAAATACTAGCTTCATTCCCTCCACAGTCAGGAAAATAATTTACTATTGGCAAAGGTCTATAAGCTAGATTTTCCATCAGAGGAAGAACAGTGCAATGCTTGAAATTAGGCTGGGGGTAGAGTTTGATTCATTGCATTGACAGGCTCTTGAGCAAGTCATTTAGATCCAGATATGTACAGGAATTTGGGAACCTAATTCCTATTTAACTTGATGAGAATTAGCTTCTAAAAGTGAGATATGAGCATGCAGATTCTGATGGTCTAGACTTCAGTCTCACTATGTCTTACTTGACCACTATGTCCATAAAATGATGAAAAAGATTCCTAATCCCTGAGTTTGCTTTGAAAATAGATACATGAGACAATACTTCGAGATGTTCCAGGCAATATGAAATGGTACTGAGTATATTACCTTTACATATAGAAGAGGTTGTTTTCTGAGGCACAAGCTGTACTTTTCATTCACTAGCAGGCTGTGAAAATACATAGGAATATTTTTGTTTTACTGATAACACAAATGATGCAACGGTATGGTTTAATCAGTACACTATTAAACATTTTCTTTACTGAACTTGGAACAATGGATTTATCATTGGTCCCGGCTGTTAAATATGATGTCTCTTTTTCAAAATATCAGTGATCATAATGAAGTAGACTTCCTGGGCCTGTTGACAGTTTTACACTAAGTTTGCATTATTTCCAAGATTTTATCTTAAATGTGCATCATTTTATTGCACTAATAACTAGAAGCAGCAAATCAGAAATTAGAAAGAAAGCTGACACTGATTGATGTCCAAGTCTTTCTCCTGATTCGCTGATTAAACTCATCAATCTATATGCAGAAGAGATGTCCAATGCAAATGGAACCAACCAGCCTTAACAAAGTTGGGTTGTCAGCATACTAAAGGGAAAATGGGATCCTCATAGCAGACAGGGAAAACAAAACTAAACCAGAGATCGTCTGCTACAAACAACATTTTAAGAGATGGTAAATCATTATTTAAAACACATTCTAAACACGAATCTTGTCGTAAATCTCATTGACTATACGAGATTAGATCATGGTGTATGGGTTGTGCAGGGAAAAAAGAACCCAACAGGCTAGTTTGCGGGCCCTCTGGGCTGAGAGAAAACGGGGCTTAGTGCTCTGTCTAAGCTCAGTAATCTCCCATCTTGTTTGGAGAATGAATGTTAGGGGCACTAGCTAAAATATCCCACACTCCCAACACACTCCAGTTTTCTCAGATTGCTCCTTTCTCTTCCTCTCCTACTTACACAGGGGTGCTACACTCTGATTCTTTGTAAAAGAAAGATAATCAAATTGAAGCTATACCTTGTGCCCCAAAGCACAAGTGTTGATCTGGAAAAAAAATCAGCTTTTGCATCCTCCTTGATAAATGATGCAAACCTCTAAGAGCGTGGAATAGACAGACTTTTGCATCTAGGCATAGCCAAGCTGAAAAAGGATCAAAACAAATAAATATGCAAGAATTTTATAGAAAACTACTGAGACTCTTTGGCCAGGATCAGGTCAGTCAGTTCAAAAGAGAGTGGGTACAATAAGAACTTCCTCTCAATATTTTAACTAGAGATGGTGGACAAAAATATTTTTCTTTGGAGAATGATTTGATTTTTTTGTCTCAGTGAGAGAGGGAAGAGTTTGCTAGAAATCTTTTCTCTTTTTACACTTTTTTTCTGTAGTTACCATTTCTTGTGCTGTCACATGTTGTGTAATTTACTGTTAATAATGTGACTTCTGAAGCTCCTTGACCTATTTTTTCTCATCCTCAATATATTACCAAGAATCAAGTGAATATGTAGATTGGTGCTGAACTTTGGACAAAAAAAAACCACAAAGGAAAATAAAACATGTTTAGGCTGTTTCAGTGCTTCTATATTTAGAGTAGCTATTTACACAGTTACTGTATTTTTTAAATCAGTGTTTCCTAAGCCACTTCTCAAAAGCAGTGTGCTACCTGAAAGTTTCTGTGATGTTAATTACAGCCACAAGAAACTAAAAAGTCAGGTGTGAGGTCACCACTTCTAGACTTTTGGTTGACCGCAACACTGAAGACTTCCTCAGGGTGCTCTTTGCTCTCTGCTCTCAGTGGTTGCCAGTGGGCAGTTATCTCTATCAGCTGGGGACATGGATACAGATCTCAGTATAAAAGAAAGTCCTCTCCCTGATGCTTTAAAATGTTACATTTCATATAAAAATGTACTATCTTCATTATCTCCCTTCTGAATGTATGTTAACTTCATTCCTAGAACTCATTAGAAGTTGATTTCAATATACGTAAAATAAAAAAAAGTGCTATAAACCAGTCTATCATACTTCCTTCAACTTTAAGCTCCCACCTCCAAATAATTTCTTAAAATAACTGTAAAGACACAAAATGTTTCAATGGAACTTTTCTTTCCCATCCTTACATAAAATTAATACATTATACCAAATTTATTCTTCAAAAGAAATCCTTAAGAAGAAAAATTCTAAAAACATATAGAAATTAATAGATCACCCTCTGACTAAACTGAGAGGCAATAGGTTTAACTGGAGCAAAGAACAGTCAGATGTTATGAAGTGTCTTCTAACAGAAAGCCTAGGGAAGCATTGGGGAAAAAGGCTGTCTAGGAGCTGTGGAATCTCCATCATTAGAGGTCTTTAAGAGCAGATTAGACAAGCAACTGTCAGGAATGACATAGGTATAGTTGCTTTTGCCTTAGGGTGGTGGGATGGACTAGCTGACCTCTTGAGGTCATTTTCAGCCTTGTGATTCTGTGAATGAAAACACACATCCTTTCCTAACTGCAATATAATCCGTCATCACTCAACACTGTTTCTTTTCAGTGTCATGCATTCAACCTCAACATTGCCCTTTGTTTTGCTCTATTAAGAAAACACGCCCTCAGATGTATTGTCTTTGTGTAATGCAATATTTATTAAGTGCTTTGTAAGGAATGAGAAAAATACCTACGGTTTTGAGGTTCATTAAGAAATTACAGACTTCTATTCATTTGTATTGCACGTCAGAGAAGAAGCTACATTTAATAAACAATAATGAGGTGATAGGTCTTCTCAGTTATGTTTACCTCTTTATTTGATATGATACCTAAGTCTAGATCCTGGAAGGTATCTTTATAGTGTCATGTTTCTATAAATGCATACATAAGCATTACATATATATATGTATATATGTGTGTGTGTATCAATGTGAGGTTATATTACAAATAAGAAATGGGAGCAGGAAATGGAATTTGTAACCTAGCAACACGTCATTTTGATGTTGGTACATATTTTTTTTATGTTAAAGAAAAGTAGGATTGGGAGAATTAAATAAAATCCTTAATTAGTGAAGTCTTAGAAGAAGGGTAGTGACTGTTCTAGGTTCTTGCTGATTCTCCAGCCAAGACTTAGACTTGTGCTAGGCTGAGCTTTCTCGTACACTATTATCCCTTCCTCATAATAAATATTTGGTCAATTATAAACTGAGTTATGTCACTAAAAATTTCTAGAAAGTTCTTCCTAGGCACCCAGATATTTAAAAAGCTGACATCGTTTTCCACATACATTCTAGAAAACAGAGAAAAAAAATCCCATCCAAGATTCCTTATAAGGCCATAACCTTACCATTACATTCCAAATTAATATTGGAATATCTATATGATATTTTCATACTGATCTTTTTCTTCCTTTTCTCATGAGTTTTTAATGATTTTTTTTTTCTAGAGAAGCTCCTCGTCTTCTTTGTCATAGTGTCCATGACTTTCTGTTACCTCTTTCTATATGTTTTTTTCTCTTAGTATACAAACATCACCTTGTTTTATCATCTTAGATTAATGATGTCCTGTTCATTAATGGTATCTTTTGCTGTTCCAGTAACGCTCTAGGAGTTAATTTATTTTTGTTTTTCCTCTGAAATTTTAAAAGAAATTACTGCGGCCTGTGTCTGGATTTTCTCCACCCTCACTGGAAAACCTTCCTCTCGGCTGAAACAATGTCACCAAAGATATTAAGGATTCTTAGTCAACAATCAGCATTAAAAATCATGCTCATCAGCATAATCAGTCTCACACTTGAAGTCTTGTCTTCTCTTGTCTTCCATAACTATTTTTCTTACTTGTTTTCCTGTTTCTTCTAATCCTCCCTTTCATCTCTTCTTTGGTCCATTGTTTCACACTCACTTTGAGCTTATTATAGAGGTACCACTTGTCTTGCTCTTTGGTATTCTCTCCCTCTGAATCATGGGTCTTGGTCACCTAATTAATATAGACTGATGTAACTATCACCTCGGGTTTCCTTGTCTTCATGGACCTTAAAGAAAGCAATTCTTTATTCTTTCTTCTTTTTGATCAAATTCATCATCATCTTGCATGTCACTCAGGCTTGTAACCAGGCTCATCTCTGACAGATCCTTAGTCCTCACATCCAAATACTGTCTACATAATTTATATGAGACACAACCTTTCTTATCCATCCACAATTAAAACTATTTTCAGCTTTCACAGTATCCTATCACAATTTCTGTAATTGGGATTCTAAAATTTGTTAAAATGTGTATTTTTATAGTCCATAACTTGAACCAGAATTCCCTTACTTGCAAACTTACTTCTACCTATTTATTATCTCTCATTTACATTTAATGACTGCTACTTTTCAAACATTAATCCTGTGATATTCAATGACTGCAACATAGCAATCCTTATCTTTGACTTGTAACTCTGCAAAATTTTACTCTGTGTTTGTACAATAGCAGTTTTTGTTTATGATAAGAATACAGATGCTTCATAGTGCTAATTCTCTAAAATTTTATCAGAGCTACCTGGCTTTATGAAAGACCAGGATCGGTCCTGCTACATCTGTTTATATTCATGTGGTTCAGATCTGTCACTGTTCATGGAGAAGGGATGTGCTTTCAATTGCTCAATTGTACTTTTAATCTTAAGGCGTGGGTGGGGAAAATATCAGTAACCCATCATTTCCTACCATGAATCAGAAGAGGACAGTCAGATACAGAAGTATATTAAAATATTTCCAGAAGAGAGGATTTCTTGCTTGGAATATGAAGTTGATCATTATAGAAGGATCTTGAAGCATTCGTCTTCCATGTAATAACACTCACCTTGAAGAGAAAAATATGCCCTCATTCTTTTATTCCTTTGGAAGGACTGAAAAGTGTAATAAACAATGACAAACTACTGAAAACAGTGTGCCATACTCATAAATTCCTGCTTTAATATAGCCCTGAAACATTTCAACAAAGAGTAGAATATTATAAATCCATGAAAATCATTAGCTGTGGTTAAGTCAAGTTAAAGCATTTTTACTATTTAACAAACCTACAAAAATAAGTGTCAAGTATCGATCCACTTTGTCTGAGGACAAGTAGCATAATTAACCAGGCTGGGTAGTCAGACACCTTGTCTGCCTGAGTCACCCTGGTACTGACCTAACCCCTCACATTGTGAAATGGCCACAGAAGCAAAGGACTTGGTTTCAGCCATTGAACAGCTGCTTTTTAATCAGAAAGCTTCTTTCTAGGACCACAGCATCACTGAATGCAAGATGTCCACAGCACAAATACTCTTGTGTTTGTATCATAGGAGAAGATACGGTAATGAAAGTGTATGTTTAAACCCTATGTCATTCCCCACTCTGTACCTGCACCCAGAATCCCCACGCAGTGGTGAATTGATATCTGTACAGATTCCTCAAGCACTAAATTTCTGTGTTTTCTAATCCTCTAGTATTTGCTCTAGTTCATGGTATCTGAAGGCCAAATACTATTAGGAAGGAATCCAAGTACTTATAGAATTGGTACCTTTTTCTTTTGGTGGCTAAAAACTGCTGACATATCTGTTCCTATCATCTGGAGAGAAATGTCTACCTTTTCTCAAAACTATACCATAATTGGATGATGTTGCTTGCTCTTGGTGACTGAAATAAGTAGCAAGCCATATCACAGATGAGGTATTGCCCCTCTGCTCACTTCACTGATGTATTGAAAAAGATAATACCTATTTTTAACTTTTTTCCAAATTATTCAGCTTCTGACTTAGTATGCATGGCTTTTCAGCTTCTCCCAATTACCTGTCCAACTTGTGGGTAGTCTGAAACATCACCCTGTTTCACACATGCATGTATTCCTTGAATGTAATTTTACTCCACACTTCCTCTTCAGTTTAATTCTTCAGACTTTTCTATTATTGATCCTAATAGCCATGTTTGAGAAAACAACTTATTTCTGATAATGTATTGTTTCAGCAGTCAGACTTAGAAAAATATAAGAGAAATCTATCAAAAGACAAACATTAGAATTTATTTTTCTCCTACTAGTCTATTTTTCCTTCAGTTATACCCCCCCCCAAAAAAAAAAGGAAAAAAAAAGAGAGAGTTTTTAATGAAAAAAATGCTTGAAAATCAGCTTTTAAAATACTTTCTTATATGGCAATTTTAGCTGGTCAATCTTGAAGTCTAACATTGATGTTTGTGGCAGACACGTGAAGAGTGATTCTCAGTTCTGAACTTTTGACAATGACTTAATTTTTCTCAGCAGTTCCTCTCTCTGTATAATAAAGATGTCAGTTCCCATTATTAATTCTGCTCTAAAAATGAGAGGGACAATATGACATTTCTACAGGATTTTTGAAGATGAAATCACCATATCAGGGTAATACATATAATACATAATATTTACCAGGACAAGACATCAAAGTATTTGAAACTTTTATATGCATTGCTATAAATCAGGTTTCAAAATTGCCAAGTTCTGTGAAAATGATTTAATGAAAAAATGCTTTGTATGAATTCATTCAGAGGTGTGAAAGATAGTCTCAACTGTTTTTGCTAGTAGTGCATATGTAAATGTTTTTTTCTTTTAAATTATTTTTTCAGAAGATTCTGAATGAAGACAAACTTTCAAAATAAGTGCATTAAAAAAGTGAGACTCTGCTAATAAAGTCTAAAGAAATAAAAATCTACTTCAGCGAGATTCAGTAGGCTGTCTGCATATTCTAATGATAACAGTGTGAATTACAGAGAGCACACAAGCAATGTAGCAAGGCCACACAGCACCTTGCAATTTCAAATTTGTCAATATTTTGCATTTGCCCATGTGAGTCACCACTTGGTTGATGTTTCACATTTCCTGTTTACATCGGCTTAAGCTTTGGAACATCCATGCAAAACAGAACATTTGAGCTTTACATCAGTCACACATAATGAGAAATCTCAAATCATTCCAAAGAATTCATTTAATGTATTATAAGGAAAATACAACCTGAATTGTGCAGTTAAATTTCCAGGAAGATCAGGAAGAATAGCAAGAGCAGCCATACAAATATTACCGGTGATAAAAGAGAGATAAACTGAAAAACTGAGATTGCATATCTGAAGTTTTCAACAGCTGTACTCGTACTTAACGTACAGGTTTCATTCCTTAAATGTATATAAGATATAAATATGTTAATCTTGTGCCTCTGTCAGTCTGCGAAGAGGATAAGAAGGGTAGAAAACATAATTTAAAAGTATGTAGGTGTTTCCGCTAAAAGAAATTTGCCAGTAGTGTGAAATCTGGATTTCTAGCTTGCCTTACTTTAATTTTGTGACGCCTGGGCCCTAAGTATCAAAAGAAGGGATTTCACTCACTTTTCCAAGCCAGGCAGAACCATATATTATGGTCAACACCGAGACTGCCAAGGTAACAGTCAAAATGCCACTGGAGTAGAAATAGAGTGTCAAGAAATTCCATTCCTAGCTCTTTACCCAACATAATCTGATTTATCTTCCTTTTTCTGCCTGAAGCTATGCGATTGCCAGTGACACTGCAACATTGCAACATGGCTCCAAAATCAGTTAAGAGCGATACATTCCCTACTTACACTATCAAAGCATTAATCAGGAAATTGGAGCAGCCTGGGTTTGGGGATTTTTTTAATTTTTTTTTCCTGAGAAGTGGTGTTTTTTGGTTGGGTTTTGGGTTGTGGGTTTTTTTTTTTTTTTGACCATTGCTAGATATATCCAGAGTGCTCTAAAAATCTGGAAAGGGAAATGAAAATCTTGAGCAAATCTGTCCATAGTGATTTCAGGAGATTGTGGATTTCATCCTGATGGTGTTGATTTTAGGGACTACTACATCAAAGCATGAATGGTTAGCTTCGAGCTCATGTTTACTACTTCACATAACACACTCTTTTCCCCGAAAGCCAATTCTGATTCAAATCAATTTAATTAAGTAACAAAGCTGGTTGTCATGGTAACAACGCTACTAATTTGTCATGGCAAATACTCTGTGAGATTGACCAGTTGCTAAGCAACAGCCAATGGGCTTGAAGACAGAGGATGACAAATTCTATCTGGTGCAGATGTTGTGATCCAGTCTTGAATTAGGCCTCTGTTCAGAGTGGATTCCCAAGAGAGCATCAGCTGGATAACTTAATAGCAATACAGGGAGTAGCATGCCACAACAAATTACATTGTTTTGCACTCTTTAAAATGTATTTGAGGGAGAAGCTAGTAAAATAAGTTAATGTGATGCTCCCTGTCATCTTTTTATTTTCGTGTTACAGAATATATGGAGATGATTCAATCTTACTGTACTTGGCTTTGCATATGCATATTTATCTCTCTGGAATAGTCTTTTATCTATCTTTGTACATATGGTACATAAAATGTAGGCATGTAAGTACAAAACAAGTGGATTACAGATAAATCACCTCAACAAAATCTGTTTGGAGTAATGTGCATAATTCACAACAATGGAGAACAATTTATTTTTAGTTTATTATTCTTTCTCTTGGGAGAGCCCCCAACTTCACAGTTTAAACTTGATTTACTTTTATTCACGATAATAAATTCATTATTTGTCTCGTGGAAAAATACTACAAATATTTCAGGCGATTGGTATCTTCTTACCTGTGCCTGCTTTGGAACTGCGCAGAAACTAGACTAAGTGTAAAGTCAAGTTATTTTGTCAATTCATGCCTTTCTAAATTCATTGTACTAGCTAATTTGTCCTGGAATTCTTGTCTAATTGTCTTCCAACTAAAAAACATTTTAATTTGGAAATAATTAAAGTATTCTGTTTGCTTCTACGTTTAGGCCAAATTCCAAAACCTACTTGTTAAGCTTAGTACTTTGTGTGCAAAATGAATCAAACTGGTAACTGATAATGAAGAATACGGAAATTTGCAAGAGTAAGACTAGAGGCATTTAGAGAATCACTGATGGATTTACAGTTCACTGGAAGATATTGTTATCAAAACAGAATTGCTTTGTGAAATGGGATTGATATTTCTAGGATTTTGCTTGCAAGTGTAGGTTTGGAAATGGTTAGGTTTTTACATTATTTTAGAAATTTCATTTTTTCATGGAAATTGACTTTTCAATTAGAAATAATTTGTCAAATTACAATCATAACAGAACGACAAGTGCTCTAATATAACAAAGACTCAAATACTGAAACCAAAACAAATCCTTCTAATTTCCTGAAGCAAGATATATGAATGACCCAACATTCCCCTCTTTGCTCTACCATCATTTTCTTTTATGTGAAATCACTTCTCCTGGCTGACAAATTTTAAAATTCCCCAAAAGCCTTTTTACCACAGATATTCCAGCCTCTGCATATGTCTACCATGTATAGTACATTAGTTTCTTACTAGATCCATTACAACTAATGGACTGCTGACAGGAAGATCCAGCCAAGAATCCAATATTATGCTCTACAATATTCACCTGAATATATACAGCAACAACTTAGCCGTTTAAATAAAATGCTATCTAGAACGAAAACAGGGTTTTGTTTATCAGTTTCACTGCAAATGCAGTCATCATGATAGAAATTAAATAAAACCAGGATCTTTCATTGTAATGTGAGAGGGTTAAAATAAACCAAATGAATAATGCAATCAAATTTTGGATTTGTACAACAAAAATCAGCCTTTTTAAATTAGTTTTTTGATCTTAATATACAAATAGAAGGAAAATCATGCCTGTCAGGTTTGGTTAAAAGTGTGCTCTTCTGCAGAAAATTACCTATGGTAATTTCTACAAATTAATAGAAAATACAGAAACAATAGCAATCTGCAAATTAAATGTTGTCCTTTCACTTTTACAAACCACTTGTTAGACTAGTATTTTTTGTATTGTATCTTACTGGGTGCTTATGGCAAGGCTTTGACAGTACGAGTACTGCATGGCAGAGGTGGGCGAGGAAACGTTTTAATGTTTGTCTTTTGTTTCTCACTACCCAGATCTATTTTAACTAGCAAAAAAATCAGTAAATTAACTTTCCTCAAGTTGAATATGTTCGGTCAGTGATGGATTAGTGAGAAATATGACTTCCTTAATCTCAGCTCACGGAGTTTCTTGTCCTGTCTGGCTTAAGCAGAGGGAGGGAGGGAGCAGCAGCCTTTGGCAAACCCACCAGTTAGGTATAGTCCTGTCACTGAAAAAAGGCACTGGCAGCAAGTGCATGGACAAATGCAGCCAAGGCTTCATGCTCAAGAGGAGTATACTCCTGTTTTCAGAGTGTGAATATTATTTTAATGCAGAAAAAGTAGTAGACAATATGTTTTTTTTCCTCTCCTCTGAAAGCTGTGGATAAAATTCTAATGTCCTGCCGCGAGAAAGAAGAAACAACTAAAACTAATCTTTAAAACGCAACAGGTATGTGACAACCTTTCATGACCTTGCATACATTTGCCTTTGGCCCTGAAACTGGTGTTTAGGCACTCTAACCTCTTGGATGCTCTCAGTGCCTAATTTTAGCATCTCAATTTAGGCAATCCTTTTTGTTTATGAAACTCACAGGCGGTTACTTATTTTTAATTTTCTTTTGATGAAGCTGACAATTCGGAGATAATTTAAACTCAGCAGTGGAGAGAACAGTTATGACCCTGTCTGTTTCTTTCATCAGGCCTGCTGATAAGATAGAACATATCTTTTCAAAGCTTTTCATTTTGAGTTAAACAGCAAGAGCTGGGGAAGCCATAAGATCCTTAAATAAATTATTCCACTGGTTAATCATCAACTCCTTACTCTTTCTGACCACAGATCTGAGGACCGATATTTACTCTCTTAACTTCCTGATCCGATGTTTTGCCACATCATATGAATCCCTTGATATTTCCAACTCCTTTTGATACTCCTTTTCAAAATAAGTTTCTCCTTCAGAAAGAAATTATGGCTTATGGTTTTGATTCCTAGATATGTAATATTGCCATTGGAAAAGTTTAAGTAAATCTTACATAAGCAAGTGTAATATCCAGACTGTTCATCAAATCTATCTTCTCATTATTTACCATACTGTTGTTTTTATGTATGTAAACCTTAACGAGACATAACAAAAATGTCATTTTGCACATCGCTGGTCAAGTCATGATGTGAATCAGGCCAGAAGGAAGCCAGTAAGA
The DNA here is from genome assembly GCF_000703405.1 of Apaloderma vittatum. Classification (NCBI taxonomy): domain Eukaryota; kingdom Metazoa; phylum Chordata; class Aves; order Trogoniformes; family Trogonidae; genus Apaloderma; species Apaloderma vittatum. The sequence goes on from NW_009704114.1 coordinate 41,170, forward strand.
AAAATCAGATGGATTAGTTTTTCATTAGAATTCCTTCTTACAAACTTTTCACTTAAAAAGGTTTTAATGAATTCACTATCTGTAGTACTTTTAAGTCATAATGAAATCAAATACCTTACAGAAATCTTTACCAACAAAGTAATAAACTCAATCAAAACCAACAAGTTTATTTAACAATTTTTTTTTGTCAAGCTGTGTTGACTGACAGTGTGTATATCACCATTATTTTAATTCTTCATTGATTTCATCTCCCATCACCTTGACTTAGTTGCACTATAACCATTTAACCAGATAACAGTTTACTGAAGTGTTTGTCCTTCTTAAATAGTGGCTCAACAACCAGTTTACTCTTCCAAGTTCACTTTTCCAAGATTTATCCATCAGTTTGAGATTCCTTTGAATATTTTTGCAACTTCCTGTATGAAGTATTCCATCATGAAGTCAATTTACGTTTTCCTGAAAATTGTTATTTTGTTCCTTTTCTCTTGGTACTATTTGAGCAAAACCTGTTTCATTGTTGTAAACAGTAGCCTTCTTTCTAAGAACAGCTGCAAAGTAGACACTGGAGTATTCTTCCTTTCCTACAGCATTACTGACATTTGCTTTGTTTCCCTTTGGTGAACTTACCCCAGAACCTGCTCCTGTGACAGACTTGTTGGGAGTGGAGAAAAGCAGAAAGTCCAGAGGAGGGAATTAAGAAGACTGCAGCCATTTAGTTACTTCCCTTAGTACAGGGTACATACCATAAGTTGTATGCTGGACCGAAGCTTCTTGGGAGTATCCTCCTTCCTCTCTTTCTTACTCACGTTGCAACTGCCCCTGCACCAGTCCATCATCAAGAATCATCTATGGCATCTATGGCATCTATGCAATAGTAACAGTAAGGCTAAATTATCTTTTTTTCTGTTCACTGCTGACTTCCCTGATCTCAAGAACTGCCAAATGTCTGAAACTGGCACACAGTTCAGAAAATTCTTTTACTTCTTTTGTTTTCTTAATTGATCTGACACTTAACAGCATTTGTTTCAAAAGGTTAAAATCTGTTTCTATAACTAATCTTATCTTCTCTAAAGCCCCTTTTCTCTAGCGAATGGCTGCTCTGGCCTCTGGCTGACTTTCTGCCTTCATAAATTTCTCTAAAATTCACTATCTTCCCACCTTTCATTTCAGCAAGGGTCCCTGGAAAGACCCCTAGGAATCCATGATTGAGAATGGCAACCAGGGAAAGCAGCCATTTCCTGATCCTCCAGAAGAAAACTGTTCTGCCACATTCTCTTAAAGTATATTCTCCTCCCAAGGCAAGCACAGAGCTCCCATCAACAGTAATGCACACACAAAGGTGAATATTCCCATTTGTGAGGGACCGTACTTGAATCACCATTAGCTTCAGCTCCTGGCGTTGTTCAGAATGAGTCGAGTCCTATTGCTGCTTGTTGCTAGAATGCAATAAACAAGAGTTAAACTATTTAAAAGCATCTTTGTTCTTCTGTCAGACACCTGCTGAAAAAAATAACAGCTCCAAAGAGGTATTAGAATCTGGCAAACACAAAGGCCTGAATTAACCTTAACTATAGAGTGGCTATCCATGTCTCTGTCTCAGCCACTTCAAAATTCCCTTTTCAGATATCTATGGAACAGTTATATTACTAATCCAAATTTACCTCTAAGCTGTGTGAATGTACATTTTCCTAGTGTCTAAGTGGAAGAAGCCATAAGGAAGCAGTGTTGTCACTTCCAACTTTTTCACAGAGAGAATACTTCATGGAGTAAGTGCTTGTTGCCTGATATTTTTTTTCTTCTCAAGAAAACAGAACCTTCCTAAGAAAACTTTACAGACTTACACACAAAAAAGCCCCAAAACAAAAATGTACTTTTATGAAAGCTATCCATCAAATGTCAAGGATAATAATCAATTTTTTGTCACAATGAACTGATAAAAGCTTTCAGTAATAATGTCATGGGGAAAAAAATTTGTGTTGGAACTCGTAACGCTCAGCCCTAATATCAAAAGAATTCATAAAATCTCAATACCACTGTAGCCCTCGGAGGCATGACAAAACACAATTTCTCATCCACAGGATATGGAATAATTCTCTCTTTTTATTTTTTTTTTCACAGAGAGGGAAGCAAAAGAAAAAAATCTGAATTTCAAAAAAAAATATTACACAATCCTGCTTATGCAGGTGAACATAAGCGATCATTTTGGTCCCCGATATCACAAACCGTTATGGTGATTTCTCTCACATCATGCAAATGGCTGCATAATGTCTACTCCTCTTGGAATGTAAAATCAAATCAGCATTCTAATGATACAAGCCCGTGATGAGCTTGGAAATAAATATGCAGAAGCGCATAAAAAAAAATCAAGGCAATCAAGGAGAGCCAGCGTCCTAGCTTGGACTATAAATCTTTGTCTGTTTCAATCGTAAAGCTGGCCGAATCAGTGTAAAATTCGAGCAGGGATGTCATCAATTTCTGTTAACCTCTCTATTCTTCTTTGTGTTGGTGGTGCAGTGATGGATTGGTTTTGTCACTTGTGCTCAGTTCACAGTATGTTAACATGGAAGGGTGCAGTCAGGTTATGAAGAAGGGTTATTACTGTCCCAGCTCTGACCTGGACTTACTATCTTTTCTAGTATCACAAAACCTTACTGTCTTTGGGACTGAGAAGTAGCATTCTTGGAGCTGCCTAATACTAAACAGAGCAGTCACAATTTTTTTTCCTCCAGTTGCTGTGCTTTAGTTCTCTCCAGCCACTTTGCTCCAGCTCATGGGCCTTTTCTTTCCTACCATTTTTAATTAATAAATTAATGTAGGATATGCTTATTAATCCAACTACCAGTGCAGTAAGGAAAGTAATGAATTACTGGATTACATTAAGGGGCATCTATGATTTGCAAACACAAAAAGATTTGTAATTTTACAGTCTCCAAATAATAAAGCACTGTTAATAAAGCAGAGGTAAGAACACAAACTTATTGGCATGTAGTGAATACATAAATGTTTCAAGGAGCGGACTAAATTCTTCTTGCATGTTGTCTTGACCATGTTTGGTCAGGGTGTTTATACTGCACTACCTAATTTTGGCAGTGGATTTCAGTTTTTCTTTTGTGCTTCTCTATGCTGTGTTATTGCACTTGGTGTGATCTGTACTGCACAGCACTAAGATGCCTGGCCCTACTTTAAAAACTCACAAACTCAACTTTAAGAAACTTCAAGCTCTATTGATGTCAATGGAACTGCTGAAGTGCTTATGTCAGGCATGTTTCTAAATGCTTTGATGGAAGATTGTAATAAATCCTAATCCAGAGCCCAATGAAATCTTTAGGAGTCTTTATATTGACTTCAGTGGGCATTGTATCAGGCTAATAGAGCTCAACACCTTGCAGAGCTAAGCCCTTAAACAGTTGGCTCATTTCACCACATAAGTGGTTGTTTTAGTGGTGGGTGAAGTGATCCCTATGTGTAGTATTTAATATAGAGTGTTTCAGCTTGTTAAGTTAGTAAAGTGCTTTGGGATCACTTGAGATGAAAGATAAAACATGAAGGCAAGTTATTATTACACTGCCAGAAGCACCATGTTTTTGTCAGTAAAACATCACATTAAAATAAATGCTTTAAAATGAAGGAAATAGAACATTAATCTATAAAAATTCTGTTTCTATTTACCTCTGTAAAGAAAAGCCAGGTGGAACAAAACAACTCCATCAATAGATAGTCCAGGTTCTGCAAAAAAGCTGAACAATTGAGGGTCAATGGCATTTTGTAAGTGATGCTTTTGCTCTTAACAAGTTGGACCCAGGATATAGGAGTAAATCTGGTCACAAATGTCTGCCACTTACCAGGGCTGTGCTGGCTGCTCAAAAGCAATTAAGTGAAGTGGGTGCTCAAGTCTCATTGAATGTCCCAATTAACAATTAACAGGACTTGTGCTCTTAAGGGGTTTTGGAGATCTTACACAATACAACACTGACAAAGTCACATGAAGGAGACCTGAGTTTCCATATTGTTTCTACAGAAGCTATTTTTAAAGTCATATTAAAATAATCCTGAATTACATATAGTAGAGAATCAAGAAAGAAGCAATTGTTATGTCATAGCTTATATTGCTAATCATGATTGAGTTCAGGAATGTAGAATGAGCCCAGTCAGAGAGCAGGCTAGGCAATGTGACCAAATCCAAACTGATGGAAGCTTCACAAGTAATTTTTTTTCCATTAAAAATGTAGTCCTTTGTCCTGGTATTTTTAAGATGTTCTGGGATACCAAATCACCATATATTAACAACAAAACCAGAGATAGGATTGGTATGAGGAAATTTCTCTCTGTGGCCAGTTTAGTTTGGTTTTTACCCTCAGGTTTGTTTATTTTTCTCTTGCCACGTATCTAAACAAAACAGAATCTTCAGTGCTAGCTACAGAGACTCAAGTAGTCAAGAAAGGAACCCAAAAAAGTCATACTGGCCTTGCTGATAAATTCCACATGGGAAAAAGCTGCAAGCAGTACTGAAACTAAGAGAAGCTCTACTTTTTCTCATGCTGCCCTTGTTCTGGGAAAAGGAATTGTTTCTCCAGAAGTGAATGTTCCTGGACTTCCAACACAGCTCACATGTACCCTCACCCGTTAAGTAAGTGCCTTCCTGCTTACACACTTAAACAGAGCAATTGCAGCCCACTGCAAAAAGGTCTTGTGATAGTCTCCAGAGATATGAATCCCATTAAATGAGTTATTGTATTGCAAATATTTTTAGCAGGATGCCCATTTCCTGCTATATTTGCTTTAAAGGTTCATGTTCTCAATTACATAATGACATACAAATTAAATGCAATTTCAAATTTAAACCTGTGCAAGTGTCACTTATCGAGTTCCCCCCTTAGTCCCACGAGGCTGCCCACAGCACTGCTGGGAAGTGCACTGCTGTGCAACCATTCCGTTACTCACTCCAAGAAACTCCTCTTGAATGCGTAAATGTTAATGGCTCTTATTTATAACCGATACTGCAGAGTTCAGGCATGAGATTGGGTGCTATTTGATAGAAGCTGTACCGAAGTAAAGACCTACCAGGGCTGCATGTCTCTGCCAAATTTTAAGAAGAGACAAAACAATCTTTGTCATCTAGACTGACTTACAAAGCAACGAATCCCTTTTGTTCTGCGGGTAGGAATTACAGAAGGAGCTAGTTTACGTTTTTCTGAACTCCATTAAACTAATTATCCTAACCAACACTTTATGTAATCAGTACAGATCAAACTAGAACAAATAGCATGATGTTCTAAGCACCTCTCTAAAAAATAATATAATTTTATCAATTTGAAAAATAATGTAAATTTCCATTTGAAAAAGAATGTAAATTAATAAGGAGCCTGGACAAAATTATTTATTTTAAAAATCCTAAGAATATTTTTGAAAATATTTATCTTTTTTTCCTTAGACTTTATTTATTTTCTAACGTTGTTTATCAGGAAGTATTTGGGGGAAATCCTTGACATGCTGAAGAGTTGTTTTGCATAACCTAAGACAATGGAAGTTTCTTGTTTTCTAAGATCAATCCTGAGAAGCCTGCAGAGGATCTGGATGTGTGTCTTGATAATTTAGGAGCATATTTGTGGACTATGTGACTTTGGGTTTTAGGCCCACATTAAGCAGAAATAAAGTCTAATTTCAAATGAGGGCTAATTAATAAATTGTTATTTTGCAATCTTCCTCAAAAGTTATTTAAATCACCCCTCCACAAAAGCAAAAATAAAATGCATAGACAGCAGTGATAGTAGACACAAACACTAGCACATAAATGCAAACAGATATGCAGAAAGGAGAAAAGTTTCTAATACAGAGTAATTTAAGAACATCGTTTAATGCATAGTGAACTTTAAACTCACCCTTCAGTTTTCCTTTTCTGTTTAAAAATGTGCTGACCTTGAGCTCATTCTGTAATAAATGTATTTGATAAGTCAAATCCTTCAGAGGTGTAGGCAAAAAGCACTTTTTAGAATGTTAAACTGGCAACACACAGGGTGCAGTTATTGCTTTAGAGAAATGTCATAGATGTCCTCTAACCTTTTTTTTTCAGGAACGTATTTCTTGGATGATTTTTTTCAAGGACTCAGGTCAGGAAGAATCTACCCCAAGGGTAGTTGGAGGGAAGAAAAAATGACAAGGCATGTGGCACCTGGGGACCACAACATTGTTCACATCCTCTGTAATCATCAGTGCACTGCTCAGCTGCTTTGGTAATTTACATAATACCATCCTGACACGTTCACTTCAGTTATCCATCACCATTGGGATGGTGTTGCTGTTTTCGTGCTTTATTTTCTTTCTCCCTATCTCTCTCTCTCTGTGCCTTTCTTTCTCTCACTGTGTCTTATGTTTATTTATCTGGCCAAGCAAAAAAGATTGATTTCACATTGTTTCTGCCCTCCTTGTTCAAGAAATATGAATTTGGCAAATGATGAGGCACCGAGCACAGCTAATAAGCAAAAATGCACATATAGAGATTTTATTCTCTACATTTTAATGAATAGTATCTTTGGGGGAACTGAGGAGGATAAGAGAAGTAGTTTAATGGATGCAGAGATGGGGGAAAGATGCAGTGTTATAAAGCTAGATTCTAAAGACATGATGGATGATATTCATGTGCAACCATGGCTAAATCTGTAAGATAGGACTGGACACAGCTTAAAAATGCTTAAAGCTTTTGCCTCTTGATTTACATTTCCTCATAAATGAATAAAGGAAAAGTAATATTTTGTATCTTCTACATATTTTTTATTATCACGTGACAGATGAATTGGCTATCTGAAAACATTTAATTCCGTCAGTCCTACTTACTGAGAACAAACCACAGGCTCCTTCTCCCCAGTTTTATACCTCTCTAGACCTTTGACTTTACTGTAGTTGTTCTTGGTGTACATCACTGTAACTGGTATTGACAGTTACACCCTTGTGTACACCCTTGTCTATCGCTCTTCTGTATGACAAAGACGATAAAGTCACAGTCCCAGTCTTTACACCATAGAAAAGGACCACTGAAATGGGGAGCTGGACAACTGATTTGTTGTTACTTTCTCTAGCCTATTAGGGTGAATTTCTCACCCTCTTAGCCACTGATTCCCTGGCAGTGAAAGTCCTAAATACCTTGGCTACCAGGACTTCCCATTACAGGAATCTAAAGGACAACATTTAAGCCAACATGGTGCTTGGAGCACGAAAGGACAACAGGTCATTCTTATCATGCACTTGTACTAGTGTTCCTCAGTGAGTGTGGGAAATGAGTCTTTGTCTCTGTTAAATGATATTCCTGATAAATAATTACAGTGCAAAAAGATGAAACCTTGCAGAAGTAAAGGAATGATGGTGTACAAAGTCAGTGTCACCCACCTCCATAAAGCCAGCCACAGACACTTCAAATTTCCAGAATCCTCCCCTCTTGAAAAAAAAATTCTTTTTCTGTACAAAAGCATGAATTCCCCTCTTTTAAAAGAGCTTTGCCATTATTAATGTAGATAGGACTCAGTTTAGTACCTCAGGTTAGGTGGGCAGAACCTAAGCATCAGTCTCTACTGTATAGAAGGTTTTGATTTAATCCCTATAATGCTAAAATACTGGGATGGATAAGTCAGCTGCATAGTGGTTGAAGGAAAGTTGAGGACATATAGAAAAACTAGCAACCTTAGATAAATCTCCATAGTTTGCATTCCTATGCACTATGTTATTTATGCAAGAATATTAATTTTCTTGCTGAGAGCAGTCTGGGAAAGTTGATCCTCTGTAAGGTCAGGGTCTTCTGCAGCTAAAGACTTTGCATAAACTTATGGCTTGTCTGCATCAAATTCATGGTATGAATGGATTTCTAAAATCCAATATGTTATGTAAAATTAAAAATATTTTTAATGAGCAAAACCTTTCCCCTCAAAAAGCTTCCACTACAAAAATGGAAAAGTATTTATTATAGACTATAGTCACATCTATTACAGACTGTAGTTGCATTTCATACCAGGATCTCTACTAAAGGCTCCTTGTACTCTGATTCTTCTTTTATAAAAAGTTTATTCTGCTAAAGGAATATAAGACTTAGTGAAGACTCCTCAGAGATGTTTCAATTAAATCCTATCTTCTTATATATCAACTTTGTGTGGCAAAAACAAATTCAAGGCCCTGTCCTGCAAACACTGGTACAATGAGATAATTCAAGAGAGCACTTGAATGATCTCAAGTATAGGCTCCACCAGACAAATTCAGCCTTGGTAAAATCAATTTATTTCATGTGCATTGACACTGCTTTATGTTTTTTTTACTGAGGAGAAGAAGGACTTTATTTTGACATAAAAAAATATGTCATCCAAATCACCTTGTTTAGAAAAGCCAGCATTTGTCTGTGCAGAGCAGATACATAGGACATTCAAGCACCTCAGTAGGCTGGGAAAATACAAGAACATAGGAAGATTCTTGTGGAGTCTCATAGAAAGACCATGAAGATCAGTGATCATATTGACCTCTGAGGACCTTGAAACAAAAATTTATGTCAACTGGCCAAAATACTTTGAGCTAACTATAGAAAGCATGATCCTTTAACCTTTGTGATATTAATATTTTGTTGTTATCTGATGTGCTCTGACATTTCTTTAACATATTAGACAAAGATGGTATAACGAGATATGAGTACTGATCGTAGATTTGATATTTGTATCTGTTCATGACAGTGCCAAACTTATAGGGCTATAACTGAACCTTTAGAAAACTACAGTTATTCACTTTATTCTATTTTGTTACAACTTACTCTTGCATGTGAGACTCAGCCACCTCTTTATCAAAATTAGAAATCTTTCAGTCTCTTAATGTGGTTATTTTTTATCTAGTTCTATTTTATAGGATTTGTAAAATAGTGTTAATTATGGAAAAATAGCTATGAAACAGGAGACTGCCACGTACTTGTTTTGTCTTCTCCAACACTGGGCTGGAGCTGACTGTTTTCAGTACAGTACATGTTAACGTGGCTGTGATCGTTGCTTCTGGAATAGCTTCTGAGGGGCTCAATTCAGGTAGCGATTTATGTTGGTGTTGAGAGAACAGCCAGAACAGTTAAAGGAGACCTTCTGAGCTCTTGGGCCCTAAATTTTCAGCCACTTGACATTAGTGAACAACATCAACTCTATTACCATTTTCCACACGGGTAAAAAACCTAGACTTTATTATTTTTACTTTTTTATATTTTAAAGCTGGGAGAGAGACATGTTGGCAAATGATACCAATGTGACCTCTGTCTGACTGACAGAAGGTTCATCATTGCACACTATACCTGTCACCTCAGTAATGTATGTAGCCTCAGCTGCCCAGTGATTTCAAAGTGTAAATTCCCATCCCTGACTGGTAAGTTGTAGTCTTTGGGTGCATTGCATGAAAAGCAGCTTCACTGGTGAGCTATGCAGATGTTGACAAGGTGTGGAAGATGAATATGAAAGAAGATGAGTGTTTTCCAACTTCTGTATTCAGCAACAGCCTCTGACTGTCCATTTAGCAAAAAACTACACAGATATGATAAAGGAGATAAAGAGGTCCTTTCCTCCAGAGGATGGTCTGCAAGGAATGCACTTCTAATGGGAAATTTTTCTGGATCTGGATACAAAGGTTTCAGATACCTTCCATGTCTTACAAATTATTATATGATAGTTACAATTATATGAAAATGTCTTTATTTTCTAGATGGTTTCACATTCCCAATAAATTACTTTACTGACTCTTTTAACATACATGGTCTAACTGTGTATTATAGAATATATCACTTTTTTAATAAATTTACAAAGCTTTGGAAAATCCACACGGAATCTGTATCCATAGAGGAGTTCTCATCAAACAACTAATATTGTGCTTTTGTCAGCTGAAAGTTGGAATTGTTCCTATGTATTATCACTTGATTAAAGCACACAGATAGTGAATTCCCAAAGAAAGCCATAAATCACATGAGCATTTGGGTACTGTTTCATTCTGTGTTCACAAGGATACAGGTAACGAAGCCAATGAGCTACAGATTTACTGAGAATAGATGCCTATATATTAAAAACAGGAAACAAACAAAAAAATCCCAGGTCAGTTCTGACAGTATCTAATATTATAAAGTTACTTTATTTGGTCTGGATTTTATGATACAAATTGAATTAAGGTGCCCATACATACAGTTTATTTTTTGCCTTTTAAGGGAGAACCTTTCTAACTTTCTGTTGTGATAAAGAAAATCATTAAATTCTGACAAGGTGAGGTGGAGGGAAAACACTTTTATTGAAATAAGAACAAAAGTGTCAGACACTGAATCCAATAGATAAAATATTACATCTAATAAACATGTTACGTATGGGATTAGACATGGGCCTGTAGAATTACAGCAAAACAGAAGTTATAGCAAAAGGATAACATTAGTATTGAGAAATAATGACTAAATTTCCTATCATTAAGAAAAAAACATCTCCATTCTTATTAAAAGAACTTAAACAAGAGGAAATAACTTGCTATCCTGGAGTGCCAGAGTTTTTCTTTTAGGTCTAAGTCTGCAAGCCTTGTTCTTACCTGTTGTCTCATTTCCCTAAATACACTTACTTCTGCAAATGACTGGATCACTTGGTGAGATCACGATCTTAACTGATACTATGCAGTCTTCAAAGGCAAAAAAAAAAATAGGTCACCATCCAGCTCTCCTGGATAGTCAACATTTCTGCCTTTGAAAATATCTCCCCCTCACTGTCCATTCAGAGGCAGGCAGCCAATGTGTTGCCAGGGACTGAACGCATGCCACAAATGTACCCACACTTCACTCCAATTTGATGTGGCCAGGATTGCTTAATTAAGCACATCATCAAGCACTCATGTCTGCTCCTCCCTCTTGCATCTCACCTTATCACTTTGTAATTTTGTTATCGCTGCCAACATGGGGTGAAACAGCAGCATATAAACATCCACCCCCTCTTTCATCAGCCCAGCATTGTGAGAGTTGTTTGTGTAACAGTTGTAAAAATTTTGTAAGCATGTATGGAAGACACCTTGAAATGTTACTTTAAAAGAAACTTCCTTTGAGTTCAACAGAGTCTTTCCTCTGCTGATTGAAAGACCACTCGTCCTGTTTTTCTAAGTCACTGTTGTAATGCCAGTAACTTCCATTTTAAAGATGGGTGACGATCATTTGGATCCTGAACTGAAGTCTGATGTTCGTTTTTTATCTTCACCCTGATTTTCTGGTGACCTTAAGAAAGATATACAGTCTGCCCAAAAGAAAAGAACCCAAAAGCCACCAAAGCCCCCGGCCTCATGTTGTTTGAGCCATCATTTGGATGTCTGACTGAGCCTGCTATTCCTGCAACTCTCCTGCCCATCCACTGGCAGGCTACAGGACATAACAGCACCTGTGGTGGATGCCTCAGGCCAAGTAAGCCAAGCGACCCTTTTTCCAGGTACCCTTGCTGCAGGTAGATATGTAGTTGGGAAAAGGCAAACTCAGGTTCTCTCTCTCAACAATCCCACAAAGCCAGCGGAAGCCTGAACCTGGACTTTTGTGCAAACTCATTGGATGCAAGGTGAATTTGAAGCTCAATGTTTCTTCACGCCTATGCTTAGAATATAAGAAAAAAATGTAATTTCCACACCTCAGTTCTCTACCAAACGATGATAACAATCCTTTATTTCTCCCACCCTTTCCCTGTAATTATCTATTTAGCATTCAAAACTTTTGTCTCTTCCCACGTTTTCCAGAGCCTAGCATGATTTGAACGTGATCATAGTCAGGATCTCTGGACATTACTCTAATGCAAATAATTATAATGATAAGAGTAATGCCCCAAGGGTGTTGCAAAGCTATCCTAATATCCAAACCCAATTGTAATTTTATTTAGATTTTATATTACTGACTAAGAGCATTTATCTTCTTGCCATGTGCGGACATGTAGTTAGTGCACATTGCTTATGGGTTTCCAAGATAATGTAATGCAAACAAATCATATATCGTCTGAGAATGAGTCAGGCCCACATTTCAACTTGATTTGATTTACCGTCACCTGTGTTGCAATGACTATTAGTCTGTTGAAATAATAAAAGAAAGGGAATAAGGGCTTTTAAGGCCAGTGTGGGAAAGTACCTGTTATATAAGCATCTTTAAAATGCAGAAGAATAAAACAATGGTTAGAAGACTTAGAGTGCTGGAAATTATACATTTGATACCTCCTGTGAAAAAAGGACTAGTCTTAGTGGATGCCAGGGTGGATTCATCTGACAAATCTGGTCTGACTTTAGTTTCATCCATACTTAAGACTGACTCAGATGTATGGAAACAAGTGAAAAAGTGCTCAGCTTGTGCCTCCTGTCATGTTCAGATTGGTCTTTCATGATACACAGCACAGCACTGTAGAAAAAACTCCAAGTTCAGATCTGCACTGGTGTTTTTCAGCAGTTATCACTAGGGGCTAAACTGAAAAGAATGATTGAAAATCTTATGAGTAGTGGAAAGGGCAGACCTCTTGTCTGTCTGGGGTCATCAGGCTTTGATTCTGGTAAATTTCTGTATGAAAGCATTTTGTGAGCACAGGTTAGGAAAAGGTGGTTTTCAAATATCTATTTTCTTAATTAAATGCTTTGACAAAAATTCTGCCTTCACAGCCCTTCACACACACATCCCCCCAAAAAGTCAGCCGTGCCACCACTCCCTCCATGTACCAGTTTTGTGTTTTGCTGACTGAACCTGGAACTGAAAGCTGTGTCTGCTGGCACTCTATTTTGCTGGGTGTTTTTGCTGTGGATACACTGAGCTGTTGGAATACCTGCTGCTCTTGAGCACAGATAACAAGGTAATGTAAGAAAAGATTTCAAAGGAGACACACAGACATGTTGTCTCATACCTTTTCTGCTCCTCATTATTTAAAGTCTGAGAGAGAGATGTGGGGGAAAAAAGAGCTCTTCACAGGTCCCATGGGGCTGCAAAGACATCAGCTTGTGAATATTTCACAAGTGTATCTCTGTCCTGTAACATTGCTATACAGTTACTTGCAGTTCAAAGGTAAGACAACAAGGAATGCTGTATATTTCAGTATTGTTCCAAGCATGAGAGCTTAATTTTTGCATTTGTAAAACCTGGTGTTTTTTTCTGCTGTGATTAACATTTCAGTGACAATGAGATCCATTTTAATCCTAAATATAAAATCAATTTGTGCTCTCAGTGTGCTGCATCTTCTCCACATCTGGTGGATCTCTAACGTGTCAGCTATGGTGAAAAGCGGAAGATTTTATTTGTTTTAAAATGCCTCTAAATGGCAAATGGTAAGGCTTCTTGCTTTTCATCTATTTTATAATCCCAGTTTCAGCATATCTGAACTGATTGTGCTCATCATAACATTAGCTGTTGAAACACATCTCAAATATGCAGCCCTGTTGCAAGTCGAGCTATGATGTATATTGAAATAATTTTTAATGGGATGGTCCAAGACACTGTTCAGAATATGTTTGCCATGGTGACCATGACTGCGTAATCTTCAAATTCTGAGAAACCTTGATTATTTCTGTTGACAAGAATGCTTTTTACATCTCGGTTCCCTTCTCTTTTCCTTCTGGCCCCCTGCACATCCCAGAAGGATTTGCCTTCCTCCCTTCAGCTGACTCTTGATTTCATCAACTAGTTCTGATAGTGAAAAATTCACAAGAAGTGGGACTTTGTATACTTGCCCTCATGAAACAGAAAGGAAGCAGGAGGAAGCATACACAGGAAAAGTGCAGTAATGAGCAAAATGCAAAATATAAATTGCTTTTACCCGTTTTAACTAGCAAACAAAGCAAAACAGCATCAGCATGCATTGGAATGCTTTGTAAGATACATGTCGTTAAAGAGCCTTATGTTTTCAGTTAGCTGATTCTGTAATAAAAATTGTTGGTACTGGCAGCATTGCATCATTGTTCTTAGCAAGAAAAAGCAATTTGGCCTATTGTTTCTAGAAACAGTTTTCTCTTACAAAAACAATATAGTTGTTTAAACTAAATATAAACACATACGACGTCCGTAATTTTATATACATTATAGACTCTTACATGGTCTTTAACAACTGTCAGTGCTAACAGATAAATTCTACATGGCTGGTTTTGCTCATTTATTACTAAGAATAAAAGGTGCTATGACTGTTGTTGGCTCTCTGTCCTCTGCAACAGTACATCTTGCTCTCTACACACACCAAAGCCTGGCATTTGAGTGAAATTTGTCTCTATAGGACTAAGTGCAAGGTTGCTGTTACCGCTTTCTTTCAGCCTGACTGCCTGCAGCTCAGTGATTTTAGGGAGTAAGTAATGAGTGCAGTATGGGTTAGAATAAACTATGAACTAAGAAAAGGACCTCATTCTCATCTGGACTCTTGAAGTGATGCCCTCTATGGCCTCAGTCAAGTTGCTTTATTTTCTTATCTTTGTATCTGTGGAACTGCGATGTTATTTTTTTTGATTCTGTTGCAGGAAGAACTTTGGTAATGAATTAGTTAACAGAAAGCCATACAGTTGTCCAAGTTAGTTGTCAGCTGAAGGTCAGTATCCTCCAGATCAGCAGATTATTTGGATAGTTATCTCCTGACTTCTTTTTTATGAAGATTACTCATGCACAAGGACCTCAGATTTTCTTCTCATAAAGCAGCGGGACGGTAAATGCCCTGATGACCTTGTATCATACCCGCAGCATTAGTCAAACGTGACTGAGTCAGTTGGAGGGAATCTTCCTCCGTGGCATCCCCACACTCCTCCCTCCTGCCTACCCTGCACCCTGCTGTGTGGTTACCATGGGCCACACAAATGCTGGCTACATCTTGGGAAGTGAGGTGAGAAATGCTTTAGCAGGCTGAATGAAGTAAGCCTTGGAAAAGCAATGTAGCCCATGAAGACGAAAGCATACTTTTGTGCACCCAGCAGATTTATTGATTTGATTGCCTGCGAGTGAGCAGGAATTCATAAGCAATTACAGAAGGGAGTTGTACAAAGCCTAATGCCCCAGGATGGAAAAGAGAAGCCATATTAGGGTTAAAATGTACATGCTTGTACAAGTGCTGTAGCATCCTTTTCCTACAGAGTTAGTACTAGCATCTCAGGGTTCTTTAAGGTCTAGTCAGACAAGAATAAAATTAAACATTGTCCCATACTTTGCCATGTCAAGGTGCTGAAGCATCCTGTTTCTGAATACGGATTTAGCTGAAATGCCCATCTGTGTGAGTCACTGCTTTCTGCCCACTGTAGAAGGTGGGACACACCCGGCCCCTTTAGCAGGTTGACTCTGGCTGGTACAGAAATGTCAAAAGGCACATTTCTGATTTCACCCTGTGTCTTAGGAAGAAAATGGAGCCCCTGGTATGAAAGAGGATCTGACCACGCCTGCACTGACCCACCACTGCAAATTTGTGTGAGGGCCGAAGTCATGTCATTAATGACACATGTGCTGCTGATAATCAAGGGATTCCCAGTGCATTGGACTGCTGTAGTGCAATTTCACTGGAAGATGTTAGTTGTCGTAATGGAATACAATGGGACCCCAAATACCATTATAGAGGTGAGTGGGTGCTCATGTGCTTATGCCTCCAGGAATAAGAGAAAACCATTCTAGTTAAAGTGATAGGATGGAGTGTGAAATTTATCAAAATATGTTCATAAGCTTTAGTCACATAGTTTAATTCCCTCCTCCTTCCCCCAGCCAACTTTACCTCAGGTTGCTTTCATGTATGTTTTAACAGCAAATCATAAAATATTATGCAAGTATTAAACTCAACAAAACTTTAGCGCAGAAGAGCATTGGATTTTCCTTGTGATTTCTACTTAGATTAGTAAAGCTAAAATTAACAATTATACGAAGAGTGTCCATATTGTAACTAAAACAGGCTTACTGTGTTCTCGATTAAATCAGGAAACCGTGCTGAGGGTGTGATAGAAATACCTTACAGCTTCTGTAAAATACCTCATTTACATATCACATAACAATAAGGCATGTTAGGAGTTAACAAGACATCAATTCTATAGAAGAGATAGGAGTTGACTGTTTAATAGTTTCTGTTTAATGCTAGGCCACACAGACAAATGCTTCTGTGAATTATCTAAAGAGCTGTTACAGAAGGAAAGATATTAATTGGTCTGATGCAAAGCAGGAGGGACATGTAAGAAAGGGAAAATGAAAGGGGAGTACAGAAAACTGCAGTTGTAACTATCTGGTTCATCTGAGCACTGTTTTGGACTACTCATCATTGCAAAATCTTACTTTATTGGTTCAAACATGTTTGGGAGTGCTATTGATTTTTTGGGAAGAGGATCATTAGTCTTTTATTATAAACTCTTGATTTATACTATTCTCGGTTCATTGGTTCCTTGGAGAAAATGTTGAATTGATTGGTTGAGTTCTAGTTTTTTGGGGTTTGTTTTTTGGTTTTGTTTCATGGGTTTTTTTTTCCTCTCTCACTCTTCTTTTTAGCTCTTTCTTTTAATTTTCTTTCCTTTTTTTTCCCCATCTTGTTTGTCGAATGTGATCAAGGAAGGGATTTTGAAAGCTCCTATTCCAAAGTGTTTCAATGTTATCTAGTTTTTATTTGTACCATTTAAAGCAAACAAAAACATTTTTATCCACAGTCAATACTTTATTTGAGAAGCCAAGTCTCCATCTTCCAAGCATATTTGTATTTGGCCAAATCCTAGTCACTGCAAAGAGGTAACTACATGCTTAAACCATGTAAATGTGTCCCAACTACCTTATAGTGGAAAGGATTTGACACAGTGTCAGTGATTTAGGTCAGAAGAGATCTACAGGGTCATAGAACTTATCTCCCATCCTTACAGAACTGATTCTAAATAAATAAATACATAATTAGATAAATATGTTTTATTCAAACTGGTTTTAAATATTATAGGAATACTAAGGAATTTACTGTTGCTAGTAGCATATTTTCACCTCCAGCATGATTTTTTCCTCTCTGATTCTTAACATTGTTCTAGCAGGTTTGAAAAGTCCATCTCCCCATTGGAAACTCACTACTGTGCATTTCAGAACTAAGAGTAATTTCTATCACTGTTTAAAAAAGGCAGAGGTCTCTGAGTAAATGCAGTCAAAAGCATGATGCTAGTTTCAGCAGCCTTAGTAACTGCTCAGTGTACTGTGCTGTGCTCCATTCAGGGTTCACTCTGAATGAAGGCTAGAAATATGTAGCAGCAGAAACCTGACAAGTTCAAATGTTGAATTGTAGCAGAGTAAAGATGATGAGTTATTTTAGTAAAAAACCTTACAATAAGTACCAGACCACTGGTCCTTATGATTGTAGGACTATAGTGTACAGGGTGTTCCTGGAGTTTTGTTCCTCTTTTCATTCCCTTTCCTTCATTCCCTAGAGGAATTAGGGAAAGGAAGGGGGAGAAACAATCTCTCCCAAAACACCATAAACAAATCATGCAGAATAATGATGTAGGCTCTTCTCAGAAGCATCATCCTGATTCCTTTGATTCTGATAGTCCTATTAGTAATGTTGCCATTGCTGTGTGATTTATTTAGGGGCTTTATGTTTGCAATTGAGCTGTGCAGCATGCGGCTTGCTATGATCTATACTGAGGGATATGGTTGAGTACGTCTGAACAGTGTAACCCTATGGAATCTGGAGGAAATGTGTTGTAACTTACATATCTTCTGGAAAATTTTATTGCAACTCAATTTGATTTTTACCTGACGTTTCACCTATTAAAATAAGACATTTAAAAAGGGGGGGTGAGGGGTGCAGCTGCTGGCTTCTTGGAAAAGATCAACTGTTTCTGTAATTAATACAGAAGATAACAATTTAAAATAATGAGACACCCATAATACGTTTCAAGAAAGCAGCTTGTTGCTATAATTAGAACTGGAATCCAATTGTTCTGATGGTAAACACCATTTATTGAACTCCATGAATGGAGCAGCTTCAGCAAGCAAATAACACAAGTGGGAAAATCAGAAATGAGTACATGACATGAAAAAATGAGACTGATAGGATAATGCGAGAGCTGAGCTTGAGGTTCAGTCTCTCAAAGAATAAAGCCTGCAGAGCAGCGGGATGATGAGCTGAGACCAGGCTGGTGTTTATGGCAGAGAACATGGACCTGCAATAGAGTCCTGGCACAGTCACATGTTTCAGGTGGGGGCATGAACACAATCTCAGCCTTTTATCGTGGACCATATCCAACCAGATTACAACTGGGAGGCCGAGAAACTTCACCCTGCTCTCATGTCATGGGACACTTCATGATTAGGAAGCATGAGCAGGTTGGAGAGACTTCTAGCCCTTCTCCTCCTCCTCCTCCAAATAAACCTACTCTTATAGGGTAGACCTAACCCTCGGTACTGTTAGAATATATGGAGAGCCAGGGAAAATATGCTGTATTCACTAGCAGTGAAAATGTGCTCCTTTATATTATACTTAAGGCTTAGAATTACTTCACTGCAAATTTGGAGTAGCAGAAGGATTTTATTTATTAATTCCTTCATATATTTTAAAAATAGTTTTTAACATCATGTCTACTTTCGGCTAGAACATTGCAACCAATACAGGGAGTTCATTATTAGTAAGTTCATTATTGCTTGTATTAACAAGAGCATATGTGCACTAGTACTACAGAAGAGAAATACCTGCTTTAGTTATACCAGATTACATTTGTAATGCATTTTCTTTTTTTACCACACTTTCCAGACACAGCTTAGGACCTTCAACAGATTTTTATATTTGTGAAAGATTTAGAACATAAAATTTTTAATGAAATCATTGCATGGTGTTACACTTTTGCTGTAAGTTTCAATTTGTCCGTGGGTGTTTTGGCAGCTGTTGTAACAGGACCTAGTTCAGAATGATGCTGCAGCATTCCTAGGACTCCATCGTGCTGAACGATGTTGTTGCTGAATCTAAAAGACACAAGTAAAGGCTGAAAACCCATGATCTCTGAGAAAAAGCAAGGTGCTTAAACAACAGGGCAGAGCAAATGTATTGCAATGCTTACAGGAAAACAAACTAAACAAATGGAAATGTCAGCTTTGAAAACACTTTCCAGATTCCTAGAGTGCAGGAGAATAATTGATCATATGATAAACTTATCAGACTTCCCGTCTGTCTTTTTGCACGAAGCTCTTTTTGATATAAAGTGGTAACTGTAGCTGAATTCCTTCTACTTCGCCCAGATATTTACTCACTAAACGATCCTTGTCATCATGGTATCTGAATGCCTCTCACACACTAATGGATTGCATCCATAAACCCTCCAGTTGAGGGTAGGGGGAATATTAGCCCCATTTCTACACATGGGAGAAAAAGGTAGAAGTGATACTCTTGTCTGTTCTCTGAGTGGATCTCAGAGGAGTAACAGAAGCTTCTGAATTCGACTTCACACCTAGACAGGAACTCAGAAGGGAGTGCTGTCACAACCATCTCTTTAAGGGACAAATAACCCTCATTGTGCATAGGGTAGAAATGACTTTCCTGAGGTTGTACTGGAAATCTGAAGACAGAATTGAGCTGAGGTCCCTTGAGTACTGTATTCAGGGAGGTTATCTTCTATATTTTCTATGTAACAGTTATTTAGTTAATAATATGTGGGAGTTTTTAATGTTGTTTTTATTTTTGAATGCATTTCATGCTCCAGGTTCACTGCAGCTCAAGAAAGACTAACGTATATTTATAAAGCCAGACAATATATAATGATCCTGGAGACAATATTGTTGTCCATGATGTATGAAGCAGAAAAAACAGTTTGATTTTCATAAGCTCTAATGACCCTCCTGGGCAGTTGGAAATGTACATTGTTTGAGATAATCAGACAAACTGATTCCATTATAAAAAGATGCATTGTTTCTATTTTATGTTTTCACAAGCATTTTATCTAATTATTACTGACATTTCCAACCATATTGTGAAGTTTTTCAGGGGGAGAAGAAGGAGTTTATCTCCATTAAAACTAGAAACAAACTGATGTTAACTGTTTTTATAAGCTGAAAACACTAAAATAAAATGAAGTGCATTAGAGCAATTAGGAAGAATTATAACAAAGCCTGTCTCGCCTACATTTTCCCTGTGAAAAAAAAAAAAAGAAAAAAAAAGATAAACCAAGGATTACCACCCAACATTATGAGCCTGTTATTCTTGAAAACCACCCTGAATATTTTTCGTGAGGTTATCTAGCACAGCAAAGGGTTGTTTAACACTTTCATATTCCTAGGTGGTGAAATGTGTTTAAGTGCTGAAGTATGAATGCAGAGAGATGATGCACAATCATTTAAGTTTCCGCTTTTATTCCTATTCATAGTTATTTTCATAGATATATAGATTTCTTGGGCTAAAATACCATACCTCATTTATCGGCACAGAAGTGCAGTGCTTTGTTTAGTGGTACTGGTTGGAAGCCAGCAGTATATTTTCTGGGTTGGATACAATGTTCCTTTTCTGAAGTGAAATATGATTCAGTAGCCGTTGGCTAACCAGCATACTACTGGTTAATCCCATAGAGTTTGTAAATCATGTTGAGAGACTGATCACAATGGTGTTATGGCAGGGAAAAGCACTGTTACTCATTTGTACAAGTTAGAGATGAATTCCCACACCTCAGAGGACCCCACCTTCCCTCTGGTGCTGGCGGGTGGGCTGGAACCCTTCTACAGCACCAGTCTCAACCAGTACATGAGAAAATGTGTTGCTACAACTAGCTCAGAAAGGGATCTTCTAGTACTGTGGCATCAAAAATTAACAAATAAGTAAATAACCATGGGCTGACCTCTTCTGAAGTTGTCAAGGACATAGTTGTGTCCTCAGATATTTCTGGTTCTTTGTGCAATCTGGTCCCAGGTTGTCTCTGGAGATAAGGTCTTATGAAAGCATGATTTATGAGTAATGATTTTTCCCTAAGTTTTCTACTGTCATTCTAGGAGTAAATTTGCTAACACTAGTTGATATAAGTGCAATGTGCTGCCTGCTCAAAAGTAAGGACCACCATCTGACTGGAGTAAATCTGCTGAAATATCTATTGGAAGTAATTGTTGTTCTTGATGTTAGCTGTAACACTGCCTATCTCCTTCAAAAAAGCCTTTGAGCTTATTTATCCACAATATTTTTTAGCTTCTGCAGTCAAATGTAGCAATAGGAAGAGAACATAATCTGTGTGTCTTGAGTGCTTTGCCATGTACCCATAAATCATGTGAAATTTGTGTATATCTGTGTTACCTAGGACACACTGGACTGAGAGCTGAAAAGATGTTATGGTCTGGTTAAGGAATAGGGTTTTTTTAAAATAAAAATCCAGTTGTTTTTTTCACAATAAAAAGGTGACTGTGGGTTTTTTTATTACCAGGAAAAAATGGAAATAAAGTAATGTAATTTAATTAGATTTATTAATCTTGACATCTACTCAAGTTAGAGACTTCTGACAACCATAGTTCCAGGTCCTGGATAGTCTATCAGGTTCTTCTATAAGGGTCAGTAGAGGATAATTCCTTTAGAAGACTTCATAATGTGTATCTAAAAAAAATTCATTTTATCATATCTGAATAGAAATTATTGAAAAAAATATTCCACAAAATGTCAGACATTCTGAATATTTTTCTTTTTGTGATCAAACCAAACGCAAAAACATTGCTTAATAATTTTGGAACTATATTTAATTTTTTGATCAACTGAATAGTGATGATCTGAAAATGGGGTCTGATTATCAAAAGTGCTACTGATTTTTTCTGTATCCTTCCAGTCCTGTATTAAAAAGAAACCCCAGAGCTGGGAAAAAAAAATAGTAGAATGTAAAATTACGAAAGTAGAAGGCTAATATTTTGTTACATGTTTTTGTTTTCTGCCTCAGGAAATGTACTGTGTATGAAGCATAGTTTAAAAAAAAATTGTTTCTTTGAAGACAGCAGACAACACAATTTTAGTAAATATAATATTTATAGGACCTTGCAATTAATTTACAAAAATTTTACATCAAAAATGTATGCTGATGATTTTAGTCTTTAGGGACAACAATTGTCTCCTCAGTCATGTTTTCATACACTAAAGGCAATTATTGTTGCTTCTAGCTGTAATAAAAAAATAACCGAAACAGATAGAAGTGTCTTGGTAGAAATTGAGCTGAAACTCCCACTGTGGAAATAATCAGAAAATTAAAAGCTCTACAATCTTGCAAATAACATTGCAACTTAATATTATTGGAACATAACATTATTATCTCTTTTTATTGGGAAAACAAACATAAATATGTTTTCAAACAACACTGATGTCACGGTTTCATTTTATTGGCTAACTGAGAAGAAAAAAATGGGGAAAACTAATAACTTTTTGGAGCTGCATATCAAACAATCAACTGGGAATTTGTGGAAAACGATCAACAGTAGTAGGATTATATTTAGGTTACTGGTAGGTCAGCATCCTCTCCTCTGAATGCAGTATTCACAACACCTGTGAGATGTGGCTTGTTTTGCCATCTGATGGGCTCTAAACTAAATGTTACCCACATTTGGCTCACTTGCTCTCTTATTTGCCACTGTTACCCTCACAATCTGAACAGGACAGTTGAAAACTCAAAACAAGGAAGGTACCAAATAATTTTTTGCCCAACTTTGTTTTCACGTCTTGTCTTCATTTAATAAGTGGGGTACCTATTTGCCATTTTTTTCCTTTTTTTTTCCTAATTATGATCTTGTATTACAGATGGGCAGTTGCCTATGCTTTGCTCTCAAGTAAAGACAGATTTGTAACACCAAAACTTTTCTTTCTTAAAGATAAATCTACTTTTGGATCTATTTCTGAATTTGCACTACCTTTTATGATCATGCCACAAAACAAATTGGAGTTTTGAGCCCCCCTCAAAAAATATACGAGCTCTGGCCTTTATTGTGTGGTGAGTGCTCTCTCGTTCCCCTGCTTAGGCTCATGGGTTGAGATAAAGACAAAAAGAGATCACTAACCAGTTACCATCATGGGCAAAACAGACTCAACTTCAGGAAATTGGCTTAATTTATTATTTCCAAGCAAAGCAGAGAAGGATTATAAGAAATAAAAACAAATCTTAAAACACCTCCCTTCTTCCTGGGCTCAGCTTTACTCCCAATTTCTCTACCTCCTCTACATCAGTGTCACAGGGGAATGGTGAACCAAGATTGTGGTAAGTTTATTACACGCCACTCCTTCCCCCCTCAGTGGGAGGACTCCTCACATTCTCTTCTGCTCCAGTTTGGGGTCCCTTCCACAGGCTACATTTCTTCATTAACTGCTTCAGCATGGATACCTTCCGCAGGGTGCAGTCCTTCAGGGACCAGAGTGCTCCAGCGTGGGTCCTCTGCAGGGGCATGAATCCTGCCAGAAAGCCTGCTCCAGCATGGGCTCCTATCTCCACAGGGTTCACAGGTGCTGCCAGAAGTCTCCTCCAGTGCAGGCTTTCAATGGGGCCCCATTCTCCTTTGGCTACCCCCCTGCTCCAGCGCTGGGTCCTCCATGGGCTGCAGGTGGACATCTGCTCCACTGTGGACCTCCATGGGCTGTCTTCACCATATGCTGCAGGGGAATCTCTGTTGTAGTTCCTGGAGCACCTCCTTCCTCTCCTTCCTTGACCTTGGTATCTCCAGAGTTGTTTCTTTCATGTCCTCACTCCCTCTCTCTGGCTGTATTTCCACAGTTCCCCCCCACACCCCTCCTTCTTAAATACATTATCCCAGAGGTGCTACCAGTGTCACTGATGGGCTCGGCCTTGGCCAGCAGCAGGTCTGTCTTGGAGCCAGTTAGAATTGGCTGTATTTGGCACAGGGAATGCTTCTAGTAGCTTCTCACAGAAACCACCTCTCTAGCATCCCGCTACCAAAACCTCTCCATGCAAACCCAGTACAGTTTCTGCAGCTAGCTTCCACGTTAATAAAGACTGAAGTCCCATCCTACCAATAAGTGATAAATGTCATGGTTCATTTGTTTCATCTATATCCCTATACAGAGAATGATGTAAAAGGAGTCCTAATTCTCCTTCGTTTCAAAAACATGCAGACTTTAGAAGAAGAATCATGTGAGCAAGTCTGGAAGGTGATAGGGACCAAACTGAAACTCCACTTGACCGTCAAATCAAAGCCACTCATTTTGCTATAGTATTTCATGCATAGTGCAGTAAAAGATCTTTGAGTTCCACATTGATTTTTTCAAAGGATGATCCAGAGGGATGGATGATCCCATGTGTGCAAAGTATCGAGATCTCTCTGATTCAAAGGGACATGTCATATTTTTATCTTTGCCCTCTGTAAATCAAACACTGAGCTGCATACATATACACACCGCATGAAGACATATGTACATAAGTAAGCACACACATTTTAGATTGGTGTTAGGGTTTTTTAATGAATCCTACTAAAACCAAACCAGGATAGTGACTACTCAAGTAAGCCTATGAAAGAAAGAATCAGCCAGGTAGGAATGATGTTAAGCTACATAAACCACTTCTCCAAAGTATTTAGTTTACGTGTTGGGCAACTGCAGTGAGAGGGTCGTAAGGTGTTACCTTCCACCAGCTGGAGGTTACCAAGCTTCAACTGAAGCACAAAACCTGACCCGCATGCGTGCTTTCATTCTGCAGTTTACGATGGCTAGGTTTGCTTTACTGCGGGCAGGAAAATGTGTGCCCACATGGTTGCCTTATCTCACCTTACAGGGGTGTAATTTCTAGCACCAGAAGTAATTGCTAACTTGATTTTTAGTAATCACAGGGATATTTTTCAAGAATTAAAATTAGATATAAATATCTCTTATGTTCACTCCGTCTTTTCCCTGGAACATCTTCATTTTCTGAAATATTTTTGATAGAAAACAAGGAAAATTGGCTATTTTTATTGTCTCTATTCTTGAAAACAGAGAATTTCTAGTTTCTTACATGTGGAGAGTTTAAACAAAAAATCAGCACTGTAAGTCTAAATCTACCACTTCTGGAGTGGGAGATCTGGATTTGAGGGGAGTGTAAGAATGTAGGTGAAAGAAAAGATGCAGATGGAGTGCTGCTAAGAGACCATGGACAGAGTGATAAAAAAAAAATCAGGTACAAGTAATGAATGACAGAAATATAATCCTGTCACCTTTGTCTGGACATCAACAATTTTTGAAGGATGTCCAAACCCACTCCTAAAGCAAAGTCAGTTTGGGAAAGGAAAGGAGTATCTTCTGTTTCAGGTTTAGTTTCACAGTAACTGGCAATACCTACAGGCACCGCTATCTAGTATCTGACAGCAACTAGCATCTAAATATGATAGATAAGAGCCTGGCAGACAGGCAGGGGACTCCCTCCCTCTGTTTATTCATGTGAAATTGGGAGGAGAGAAAAACCTCCACAGGATTTCTGACCCCCTCTTTCAGCTCCACCCCTGTCAAAAGCTGAAACTAATGAGCTGGAAATAGGAAATGTGCAAAATAACTGACACTTCCCTATCTGAACTGCATTCTTTAAGAGTTGTTTTTTTATTACTAAATAAATGCTTTGACATGTGTATTTATGTGAAGTCTGAATGTGATTTAGATACCAACTACCTGCTGAGCTAAGAATATTTGCTTCCCACTTAAACCAATATGTTTATTTAAGAGATCTTTAAGTTTTAAAATGCCCTTGGCTTCGAGCTCCATAAATGGGTAACCTTTGTACTTGTATGTGGAATGCATTGTGCACTCCAATTGTTATAAATATAAAGTAATATTTTCCTTTTGCTCATCTTGATTCTTTTCTTTGGGAGTCCTTTTACTGTAGCAGACTCTTGTGAAAACTGTATATATGCATGATTGGAAGAAGACAGAAAAGGTTGATTCTCAGAGCTTCTGCTTAGAGATGATGTCCACTAATCTTGCTTAAACAGCAAACAAAAGGTCTTTGTTGCTCTTGCGGTGAAGTATTTTGAGAGGTAGGACATTGCTTTTGTTCTGTGTTTTTGTGCATAGCACAATAGGGCTAGAAGTTGTGGATGCTGCTTTGATATAAAGAATAAATGGCAATGTTGGTGTGCAGACAAAATTCAATCGGTGATTTTTATTTAAAAAGGCCTCATAACTGAGCTCTGTACCTTCACGGGTGAATTCCTTGACTCTCTATTCCTTGATTATTCATGTTTAACTAAGGTATGGCTTTGCTCAACTGAAGCTCTTCTTAAAATCAATGGAAAATTTGTGTAAAAATATACAGGCTTGGCTCCAAATGCAAAACCTGTTTATTTTTACACTGAAAAATAAAGTACTATTTTCAGGTCTTCTGATCAGGAAATGGTTGGAAAGCAGCCAGCAGTTAGAAGGCATGGTCATAATTTGAAATTTCCAGTCAAAATCAGGACACCTTTTTCATGAAAATTCCTCTTGTAAATAAAATCATCAATATAATGCAGGCTAATCCCTTCTAGAATTAAGTCCTCTGAATGCAGATGCGTATAACAGGATATCTGGGTTCCTGTCAGCAACACCACTGACACATGTGCTCGAAGGCTTTCACTCAATGCATAGAAGAGGCTAGCAATCTGCAATGCAAAATTTTGAAGGCAATTACCCTTTCTTTTTAATTTGAACCCACATTCAATTAAGTGGAGCCAAATTGCTCACATCCTTTCAGCCAATTAGTCACAGGCTTAAAGTTTTTGTTTTGTTTGTCCTTCTTCTTCCCCTCTCCTTCCCACCCCCCTAAGAAATACTCAGTCCTTGGACTCTCTAATGAACATAACCCGAACTGTCAAAACAAGTTTCTAGGTGTTAAGGTTTCAGACAGCAAGCTCTAAGCACCAGATCCACAGCAAAGCAGGTGCACCCTTTGGAAAACACACGGCATTTGGATTTGGGATCCATTCTTGTGAGAGACCCACGCCACAGCCTTGGGGTGACAGCAAGTAGCACGGCAGCAAGTGGGATCTTTGTGCTGAGGACACAGCGGCATTCACAGCTGAGCTGAATCAGATTGAAAAGGAACTGTCAAGTGCCATAATTAACCTTTTTCAGGTTTTCTTCCCATCTTTTAACCAAGCTTCCTCACAGGCTATTAAGCCCTAAAGCCCATAATGATATAAAGCAGTGATGATGGAGCACTGACCTCTCCACTGTGCTTCGATCTGACCCATAATATTTTGAGTAGTGGAGATCTGAGCATTTGCTAATATTTTCGTACCTTTGTGAGAAGGAAAAAAAGAAAAAACCCTCTTGACTTGTCTATTACATATTTCCACAACAATGAATGTTAAATGATATTTATTGGGGTGGGGGCGGAGTTCTAGGGCTTGTTTTTAATATAATCGTTCGTATAATAATTCCTTGAAACTGTTCCCCTGTGGTGAAATAATGAAAAGTAACTGAAAAGAGCTGTAAGTGCAGCTTCTGAGTGAAGGATTATTTTAAAGTATTCTTCTCCTTGTGATAGCTTCAAATATTTGTATAATAGAATTTGTTGCCCTGTCTAGAGTTAT
Organism: Apaloderma vittatum; assembly: GCF_000703405.1. Lineage (NCBI taxonomy): Eukaryota > Metazoa > Chordata > Aves > Trogoniformes > Trogonidae > Apaloderma > Apaloderma vittatum. Next base: position 68,594 of record NW_009704114.1, read on the forward strand.
AAAATTAACTATAAGAGTATCCCTAAATTAGAACCCTTAGGCTTTATGTACTGAGTCCACAGAAACAGCATGATATTGAGCAGGACATTAGTCAGAAATACTCATTCCAAAGCAAATATTTCACTGGTGTCTGAATCCATAACCTGATTGAAAAGAATATTTGCAAAGATATCACAAAGAAGGATAAAAAACAAAGGTGTGACGGGAGTAAATTTTAGGGGGGTTTCTTCTTCTTTTTTTTTTTTTTAAAAAAAAAGAACCTGGAATAGATGACAAGGTCCTTAGGCACATACATAGTTGTAAGTCATTAACTCCAGTGAGACAAATCACATATCTAAAGTTAGCTGAACTACCTTACTGAATTGGACCTAGAAAGCTCAAACACTTAAAAAACCCAGGGTCTACCCAAAGAGAACACTGTAAAAAAGTATTTAAAAGTGAACATGTTAATCTGTCCATTGGGGTTTTAGTGTTGTTTATAATGTAATAGTTAACAATACTGGATTTAAAATCAGCATTTATTATTACAGTCTTGAAATTAAGGCAAACTCTTTGCCAAAGCCATTAGTGCTGTTCTATAATAAACGCTGTTAGTTTTGTAACAACTCCATTTTCTTAAACCTTTTCTGTAAGGCCAGTACAGAAGAACACTGCTGCAATCACATCACTTCACTTTATATCTCTTTCCTGACTCCTTTTACCACTACATCACATAAAACTACGAGTTCTTATCCTGAGCTTGAGTGCACCCTGAACTTCACACATATCAATAATCACACACATAAGGCCCTCCACACCTGCAAGTCTGGGGTGTCAGCTATTCATTAGCTCCTTACCTCACATCGTGGCTCACCCTGAACTCTTCCTCAGCCTTCCTTTGGGTTCCTTGTGTGCAGGCTCTCCACCCAGTATTAGCTAGGAAAAGCACTGTCATAAAATCCTTTCTTTGAACCCCCTCCTAACACAATCCCTGTATGAAACTGCCAGCTAATAACATTTAAATAAATGGCCAGGAGGAATTTGGAGGTGAAGTCTTAGTTTCGCTTAATTTACCAAGGCATCCGCATCACTGTCACAAGTATTTTCTTCTTGATCTTATTGTTTTTTCTATATGTATTTTAATTCCTCCATGTTCCCCCAGTCTCTTGCTATTATTTCATTGCTTTTTAATTGTTTTTTTGCACACAGTTGTTATATTTCGATGCATTCAGCATGGCTGAAACTGACTGCATTCGGTCCTTTCATGTCTTCCTCTTTACCTGATGGATTTCA
>NW_009704114.1:69896-130134 GCF_000703405.1 Apaloderma vittatum
TTTAATCATAAATAGCTATTTCAGTGAATATTTTCCCTAAGAAACGCACATGTCTAAGGATAACTTTGTGGCTTTTGATAAAGGGACGTTGCTGTGAGCTGTAAAGGCTTCAAGAAATCAGGAGGGCTGACAGCAAAGTCCTTTGTTTTATTGCAAATATCTAAGACCACATAACTGATATATGGCTGGCTTCACATATGGCTTGTCTTTCTTGCCAAGTCTACTGGAAGACAAGACTGATCCAAGAGTTATTTTTTGCATGTGCTTGGAAGCCCTGATTGCAGATTCCTCCTATAGTAGGGGGACACTATTTCGATATCAGTTTTATTGCACCATGCAGAGACTTTTACATCTTTAACCCTATGTGTTGCAATCAGCTTTAAAACAGTAATAATAATTAAAAAAAAAACAAGAACAAAGTCAAACAGTTCAAAGTATTTATTCTGCTTTTGCTGCTACAGGCAAAACTTCCATTCTTCAAAAAGGGACTGAGATTCTGCTACAGTTCCTGAAGGGCAGTTAAAAACGAGAACTCAGTTTGATAACACTGGCTTTAAACTGGATGCGTTACAACTGTCTCTACTTTTTCTTCCCCCTTGAACCCATGAGCCCACCTTCTAGGTCAGCCCAGGAGTGAAACACTACGCGATAAGTAAGATCTGATGGACATTAATTCTCGCTGACAGCTCTTGTTCTGATTATGGGAGGCTGCTTCCATTGTTCTAAAAAGAGCTTTTCTGTATTATCCAGAGTGTGTACTGCTTTTCCACGTCTGGACTGCATGATGATAATTTGGGAAACAAAGCGGTTCTGTCATGTTTTTTTTCCCTTGGTTTTTGTTGGTTTCATTTTCATTTTTGTTTTACTGCATCTGCATTGCTGAATGAGTTTTGTTAATGTAATCTTGGTAGAAATTTCTTTGAGGTTGTCAAGCCAAAGTATGAGGTGAGAGAAAGAAAAAGATCTGTGGGCCAATAAATAAAGCAGAACTGTAAAAAAAGTAAAAATCTAAAGAATAATAACTTATTTCTTACAGCCAGACTCCAAAGCAGAGTTTGATGCATTTGCATCCTTTTACCTTAGTGCTGTATGAATGAGACAGACTGGGAAAGACTTGATTAGATTTTACAAGAATTTTGCTTGGACTGGTGGAAATTGCACCAATGTTAGCTAATCTTTTAAATAATATGAACATCCCAAATGTGTCCAGTGTTCCTAAAAGCACCTTTCTTAGGTGCTTTCGAACAGCTGTCCACGCAAACGCACACAATACCCTCTTTTTGCCTCCTTTCTCTAATGGACAAGTGAGATTTGTCCTACACCACATAGAGTTGTTTCTAGTTCCCGGAAGTCAAATTTAAGCATGAATTATAAATGAAAATAGAGATTTATTTCATTCTTTTTAAAAGAGAAAATTTCAAGAGGAAGAAGGGACACATAGAAGAAGAAATGGAGAGAGAGTGAAGCTGACACTAACTGGTATCACATGCGAACAAGAGCAGCAGGAAATAGAAGACACTTAATGTCAACTGCTGTGGAAAACGAAAACTACAGCCACTCTCGAAGAGGAGGATGTACAGCTATACTTGGCAACTGCTGTGAGAATTGCTAATATGTGTAGCTGGCTGAGACGAGAATGAACCATCTTGTTGGCACCTTTTCTGTCAGGGAAGGCAATAGAAGCCAATATAAAATAGATTAAGGGGACTTAAATTACAAAAAAAACCCCAAACCAACAACTACCACTAAACCCCCACAACAAGCTTTTAAAAAAAATTATGCAGAAACAAGAATTCAGAGACATATTAATTAAAATTTCTTATTTAGAGATAGATATCTCAGTGGAAGAGAATAAAGATTTCTATGACAGAGATTCTTGACCATACAGCCCAGCAACCAGGAAAGCCAGGTCAGACAGGATACCTGGATCTCTGCCGTCACTTCCTTAACTTGGTGAGGCGTTACTAATGTCCTTGCCAGTATTTCACTGAAAACAGCTCTGTCCAGATGATGTTCTGCACGTTGGTTTCTCAGGAAGGACAGAACACCTTCTTGAACATGATTTGTTAATTATTATTCTTTCTACAGAATCATGTCCTGGAGTTTTTTGACAAAAGTGAGAATGGGACTTAAATGAGGCTTTTGGGGCAGAGATGGAAAGGTTGTGTACTGAAAAAAGCCCTTTTTTACTACCTCACCAAAAGACCTTGGTGCAAAGAGCTTACATTAAATAAGGACAGGTAGTTAGTATGTAATTACGTTCTTAAAGGAATTTTGGCTTGATCCTACCTTCCACTCCCCAAATGTCAGATATAGCTGTATTTTTGGAGGATTTAATTTGATTAGACTTGGAATAAGTAAATTGATATTGCATCGTTGTTGATTTTCCCCCCGTTTTTAATTTGAATGCCTTATAAAGTATTACATGTTATAGTTCATTAGGTTCTCATTGATTGGACACTTATTAGCTTCCTAAGCCTGTTTCATTGTTCTGCTGCTGTGCTTTCACCATTTGGTATTCGGCACTCTGCATAATGAATAAATTACAGTTGAGAGAATGGACATCACCATATGGGGGTAATTTGTACTTTGACAGAAGGACGGGGCTCCTGGACTAGTCCTAAAGGGAAGCTCTGCAATCTTCAAAAATCCCTCTATTTTTTTCAATTATTTACTTTCAAAAGGCCTTTTCCATCCCTAGTGTATGCAGATAGGAGCTCTGAATAGCAGCAAGCTGGAGACCAGGCATAAAAGTTCTAATTTTAATTGCAGGGCTTCTTAGATGCAGATGAGACAGTATATACACTGATTAACACCTTCATGGCTAAGGGTACTTATAGGTACTCTGGCCTCTTGGAATCCTATGATTACATGGGCTGTTTTAAACCTTGGGCAGTCCATGTTCCTTGCATACTGCCAGAGAATATGGGAAATAAATTCTGAAAACCTAAATTTAACATTGATACTAAGATGCAGTTGGTATAGGGCCATGCACTCACACATTTTTTCAACAAGAGAAAAGAATAATGAAATCTTAAGAACTAAAATCATTGATTTATGCTGGTCTTAATATAGAGTTAATATGTACTCCATACCACATAGTTATATTGCAGAGTCCTTTCTATAGATAAACCCCTCTAACTTCAAAAAGCAAACAGAAAACTATGATCAAGCTTGGAATTCACAGCTCAGCCCTAGAAGAGATCACACGCAGTGGGTCTAAGCAAACATCTTGCTTTCATTTGCCCTCTGCTCACTTTGTCAGGGCCTGTGAAGCTGCCTATTCAGCCCAGATTAGACTCGTTCAAATTCTGAAACAGTGTCTTTAGAATGAAGATTTAACAATATTTTAAATAAAGTCTCATAATAATTTCTAAACTTGTTTGAAATTATTTTTCTGACTCAAAGTGCCTTCATTTTGTATAGTTCTGACACTGTCTTCCCAGTTAACATACTGAGGATAAAAATAAATGGTGAGCTAAAATATCTGAGCTACTACATATCAAGCAAGTTTTCACACCAGCTACTTCATGACATCAGAGATATATATTTTAGAGGAAAATCTTCTTTACCTATAGGATGATCTCATCTTCTCATCTAATGTTCTTGGCATGCTAAAGATAGCCTTCTGCTTTTCTTTGTGGTTTTCTTCCAGCTTGGAAGTGGGTCCCAAGTTCCTTCTCACTCAGTGGTGTCTCAGATGGTCTCTCATGCAGCCACCCTTACCTCCTGCGATGACAAGCCAGACTCTTTCCTGAACACACAACTGGTGAAGTTTGTACTCCAGGTTTTGCTTTAGGGATGCATTTTAGCTAATTTTGACTACTGAGTCTAAACATAAGATAAAATATCTCTGAAGAGCAAAGTCACCCATTCAACCTTTAAGTTCCCTGTAAGTTGTTCAGATCAGTTGCTCCATCTGAGGTAGAATACTTGTGCGTGTCTTATTTCTTTTCCCTTTTACCACTACCCAGACCGCCAGCCACAAGAAACTGGAAAAGTAAGTCTGTGAGCAATTGCTTTAGTTCTTCATACAAGGAATAAGAAATTCTCAAAAATTAAGAATTGAAGTGTTTAATTGCCATCTTTTAAACATGGGATAATCCAGATTGACCCCAAGTGTTAATACCACTGGAGCATGATCAGAGAGAGCAAAGCAAGAAACCCATATTCATACCCATAAGCTCTGGGTGTAATCCACTGCATAGTGAAACAGAATCTATTCAAGACTGACATAAATGACAGCAGGGAAAAAAGGGAATACATATTTCCAGCCAGACTGGCCACTCTCCAGGTATTTAGTAGCTGATGTTCTGTGGCTAATACCTTATTTACTACCCTTTGGTTATTGGCAAACATTATGATTACTTGTGTTTCATGGTTCTGATTGAATTTTCTTCCCAGGTAAACAATAAGCTTTAAAAAGCACAGTAAATAGGAGAAAAAACACAGAGGACGATATGGGAGGCATGAAGTCCTGTAGGAGTATTCTGGATCCAAATTCTTTGTTAGTGCATTTTCCCAGTCACCCTTCCAAAGTTCTCCCATTTGCTGGCTAACGCAATTAAAGGCCACTTTTGTAGTTTTAAGAACCTCACTAAATACAATGGATATTGAAGATACAGGCTACAATGGAGCAGTAAATCTATACTGGAGGCTGTAGACAAACTTTGAAAAGTTGATTATGAGCCTTCTGATCAGAAACAAAGAGTAAAAGTGACCAACAGTCAGAGGAATACAACTGCAATTACCTTGGAAATTGTTGAGAATTTTACCCGCATTCAGAGCTGTAGATTTAACTTTTTTTGTTAAGTTAAAGAGACCATAAATGCTCTGTTTCTATCTTTAAATAGTAAAGTAAGCCTGATTGAACATATTTGACCTTTTTTAAACTGAAGCTGTTTTAGGTAAAAATGGATGGAAACTGAAGGATTCTATGTTCTCTCTAAAATATCATTTAGGAAGAAAAAAAGACACCTGATATAACTATATGGATACCATTTTTTTAACTTTTCAGAGATCTGTTTCTCATAATGTGAAGTGTTCCCTCACATTCTTTGTCTGTCTCTGTAGCATTCAAAGCTTTCCTAAGCCTTATTTACCAGGGGTAAGAGAGATGTAAGCCCTTCAGCTGTTGGCTTTTGCACTCATAAAGCTAAGTTTTAATCCAAAGTGTTAGTCTGGTGTGGTGTGTTGAGGTGAAGATGCACTGTCGTCTCATTGCTGGGTTCCAGCAATGAAGGTACCAGTATGAAGCTACCAGAGGAATAAGCAGGGCCAATATGATTTATAGAAGAGAAGATCAGAGGGTGTGAATTGCAAAGGCGTTGTGAATAAATTAAAACATGAAGTATGAGAACTGAATTTGGGAGACAGGTCGCCCACATTGAACAGGTCTCCCCCATACAGGATTATCTCATACTTTAAGACTCTGATGCAGCTGTCTGAATTAATATATTCTTTACTGGAAGGATAGAAATTTGAAATTAAATATCCTTACTCTCTAATAATCAGAAATAATAATAAAAACTAAAGCTTTTGTCATATTCTTTCAGTTGCTTGCTGTTGGAGTAGTTCTTACTAGCTATAAGTATTCCTTAGAAGGAAGATGATAGATTTTTAAAAAGGTCTGTCAATAAGGGAAATATCTATTTGTCTGGGAATTGTCTCAAAATCTCTTTTGATTCTTGAGTTCTTTCATCTTAATATTCTGCTTCATTTATACGGTCTTGTAGATATTGATTATTTATCGGTCACAGCATTCTCTTCTCAGTTACTAGGAACATTACAAATGAGAACAACATTAGATATGGCTTACTTAAAATAACCACACTCCCACACCACAACTCTCTTTAGACTGTATATCAAATTTAAATCAAAAATTAAATACTATTAATCTTTGTTTTTCTTTTTTGTCTCCAAAAATAGCTGTTACCACCTCTTCCTGCCATATGTGTTTCTATAGGTTAGTGTAACACAGAAAACGAATCTTGTATTACAGACTAGAGTGGAAACTAAAGTTATTGGGACAGAACTCTCTCTTCTGAACATGCTTTACTCTACAGAAGAGCAGTGTCTGCTGGTATAAGATTCTCTGTCACATCATTGTTTTAAGATCATCTTACTTTGTGCCTGGGCAAGTAGAATAGATGTTACTTTTGCAACAAAAATGTTAATATTAAAGATTGGTTTAATCCACAAAGTTCAACACCGAAATTCCTCCAATACTGGGAATGTTAAAGTTTGAAGATTTATTTCAGGCTAATTTATATGTTTTTGAGCAAGTGGCATGATTTCACCCAACTGAAAATTAATTTATAAGAATATAAAACCTTGATTCTCATATCATATGTTATGATAACCGATACAGTCCTATATAGTAGCTCTTAAAATAGAAAACATTTTGGTGAAACTAGAAGCCACTTGACCTGATCAGAAGTGCTTGTCATGAGGCCTGTTATAAGTGCTTGAAGAGGTCATACTGCAATAAAAAGAAAAGCATCAGTGTTTTACTGCAACACAGAATATCCTGAGCAAGCTAGTAATTAAACCATTAATGAAATTTCCTGTTTTTCTGAAATGAAATATGTAACATCTAATCTGCAAATTATGAGTAAACTATTAATTATGACACGAGTATGAACACACAAATATAGCTGACAGACATGCATTGGTCTTCACTGAGAATCCATAATTTTAATTTCACTTGGTGAAATAAATTCAGATCAGACTAGACAATGAAAAACGTGACCTCCTCTGCTGAAGCGGCCCATTTCTCTCTTACAGATTATGCAGCATTTTATCAAAGATTGTTATGAATTCAAGCATTCCTCCAAGACAGAGACCTGACTTCGTCAAAGACTGGATTGCATTAATTGAAGCCCTCACAAGTGTCTCTTCTGTAGCAAACTCTATATTTTAGGGTCAGGGGTGAACTCTTATTTGAGTAGGAGGAAAATTGTTAATGAAATTTTGCTCAGTGAGCTGTGTCATCCTTTATTCTTGCTGTGCTCCAGGCAGGTCCATACTGTCAAATATCAGAAGAGGCTGGAAATGAGTGACACATGTTTTCCAGATCAGAAATGACAGTGACCTTCCAGCTCCTTTTTGAGAAGGAGTAGGGATGTTGTACATAGCTATTAAGACCAGAAACGAACTCTGACATTTTAATAATGTTCTATTTGGTTCTTTGCTGCTTCTTATGGCAGTGGTTCGAATTCCATTCTCAGTTTTCCCAGCACAAATTCACAGCAGTCCCTTCCAGGACATAAATCCAGATTTATGCTGGAGTCAGTGAGGGCAGGAATCGTCTGGTCAGCTCCATCATTTGGATGACTACATGTGCTGAGTACTTGAATGTAAGCAATGTTCTCATATTCTGAGGAAGGAAGAAGAAGTTACCCTTTTATCTCTGTATTCGAGACCAGAGACCATCACAGTTTATAGCCCCAAGTTTGTTTCTTTTTCCTCCTCTCCGCAATTTTGTGTGTTTTCTGTGACAGTTTATTTTTTCAATAGTGAGCTCTTTTCCATATAATATCATCTATATGGAAATGATGAGAAATTTAATGAAGTCTCCCGACATGGCAAATGAGTAATGACAGGGTGAAGAAGGTAAAGTGTGTCCTGGTTTATTTACAGAGAGAAAGACCTAAATGCTTAGATCTTCCTTATCTTTACCCCTGCAGGTTACTGTGGTTTCTAAAACACCTGTGGAAGTTAAAGAATACAGCTCAAGAAGTTTAAGAACAGTCCAGACAGAAATCTCAGACTGAGCCTGATGCATTAAGACAAAAAAGTAATTTATATTTTAAGACATGATGAGGCTGAAATGTGAGGAAATGTTCCTAAGTCACAAGTCTTACTTGAGCATGGGCAGCTATTGTTGGTTTGGATAGCAGCCCCCATCAAGTTTTGTTTCTCACTTACATTTAGAAAAGGTGCAGGCATTTCTGTTATGTGTGAACTTCACTGCAGTTACCCTTGCTCTGATTACTTTAAAAATGAGGCTACTGCAAAGAGGTGTGTGTGAAACTGTATCTAAAGAGCTCCTAGAAGTTGAAAACTCATGCAGAATGTAGCAACCCATCTGGGAAGCCACAAGTCAAGGTATGAGCCAGTGAGGATAAAATGCCTCTTGTTTTTTGTCTAATTACAGTTTGTCTGGCAGCAGCTCTGAGACCAGCTTACCAGAGAGTCGAATGGTTTTCCCTTTGGCAATCTGTCTGGAGTATCCACTTAGTGTATAACAAGGAGGATGGGCATGCTGGAAAGTCTCAGCCTTGTACTGGTGTCCATGTTGCTATCAAGCGTATTCTGGACAAACTGTACTCTGACAGACCATCTAGCATGGCTGGAAACTACCAAGTATTCACAATAGTTCCATCTCAGAGAAGGAAAGCAATTCGTGTCCTAGGGCATGAAGTATTCCAGAAGGTACTTGACTGAGAAGCCTCCACGGAGATTGTGGCTGTTCAGGACTGTCCTCTGAACGGAAAAGGAGGAAGAGTAGGAGACAACGGTGTCACAGGGAGTGGTAGAAGAACAATTCTAGGATTTAAAAAGCAGTGTTCTTGGGGACAGCGCCCTGTCGGTGTGTCACTTTGCACTGTGCTTACAGCTTGGCTGTGCAGTACCTGTACAGACAGTGACCCAGGCCGGGGCACCCTCAGCTGGGCAACATCTGTGAACAACCTAAGAGCACTATCAATGCAGCCAGGGTGAGCACTGTGGCACATAACTCCCTGAATAGTGCAGAATTCTACGTGACAACATTTCTCTGCAGTGACCTGCAGTGCTGCTCCTGTCAGAGACTGGCACAGTGTTTTCCAAGGAAATGCTTGAGGTTGGAATTTTCTTTTCCCTGTGGTTTGCATGAAACCAGACACATCAGTTTTTCAGTGCTTTAAATCAGGGATGTATGAGATGAAAATGGGATCCTGGTGACCAAGGGAGCCGCAGCAAAGAGAGATGCAGTTCGGCATATGGAAGAGCTCTATTCTGAGTGTGATGAAGTATCATGTGGCCAATTCGTGTATTGTCCTGGTTGAATTTTGGTTACAGTATGTGTTACTTGTTGCAAAAACACAAGACATAGGAGGTCTTTTACTTTTTAAAGTTTGCTGGGAGTAAAATACGACATTAATAAGCAAAATACAGGGCTGTTTTTTCATTTTTGTTTGACTTATAAAGCGCCAAAACCGTCATACAGAAACCATTTAAATACAGAAAACATTTTGCTACCTTCTTTTACTCTAATTTCAGTGGCCTTCGAGTGTTCTTTGTCCTTTTCTGAGAAGCAGACCCTTCCTGAAAATGTTACCTCTAGTAGTCACAAGATGAAGTCCAGAGGGCAACGTGACAATGTCCATGTCTCAGATTCACCTTTGAGAATCAGCATTAAACACCAAAACTATGTACTAGAGCAGGTTTAAACTATTTTTTTTTGTCTGTTTACTCCAATTAACACTTATATACATGATGTAGAAAGACCCTTGATAGGTGTCTAATCCTTTGCATGAAATCTGTTTGTTTTCAGCTTTTAAGAAGAATCTGTTTCCTTTGTGTGATTTCTTGTTTACAGACAATGACCCACTGCTACTTCTGTAGCTTATTAATTTGCAGTCTTATGATAACTGAAATTAAGATGTAATGCAGTAAAATGATACAAAATTTGCAGCAGAACAAGTACTTAAAACATTCTGAAAATAAAAGAAAATGAAAATTTTTGCTTCCCAGAGATCTTCTGGAAATTACTTTTCTTTTAATAAGCTGATATTTAGGGAGATAGTAAAATGCAAATTTAGACTTTAAAATGTAAATTTGATCCAAGTAACCTCTTTTTGAAAAGTAAATTTATGTTCTATTAATTTGTTCTTTGTTATTTGGCAAGATTGTAAATAGAACCTCTGTTAGACACGACCAGGGATAAGTTGTGACATAAAAAAAACATTAACCTAATAAAAGTGCATCTATTTTAATCTTGAAAAACCTTGTGATGTCTTACACGTGAGTGTGAAAAAGATCAAAAATCTTTCATGGAAGGGGTGGATGATAAGGTTCCCAAATTGGTCTTTTTCTAGTGCATCAAACATATCTGGCTGTTTAGTCAATCAAGCATGCACTAAATCTGATTTCAGGGCAAGAAGCTGAAACTAACTTTTAAAAACAGATTTTGCCATACTTAGTTATGTTTTATAGTTGCTGCGCTATTTAAAACTTGGTGTGTTGCTTAAGCATGATGTTGTGTTTCAGATAGTTTGCTTGCTCTGGTAGTGCCTGAGAACACCAGAGAAGCAGCTCCATCCGCCAGCTAGCTGGATTCTCATATCTTTTCATTAGTATGTCATTTTGCCAGTGTACCACATGCTTTCACTTCCCAAAACCATTGTGCAAAGTGATAGTTGCGGTCCTTGGAAGAAATTAGTGTTTGTTGCTTTAATTTTTGGTGGGAAGCTGGCATTCTGTCATTTCAGCTCATCATATTATTATGCATGTAATAACGTGACATGCTTAACTGCTAGCTTCAAGCTGAACATTTAATGTGGGATACACCTACATTGTTTTTATTTCAGATAGCTGCAATCAGTCCTCAGAGCAGCTTTCTCATCTGGAAAGATAAAGTCCATGGTATGCACATTTTTGACATGGACAGATTTGTTTTAACACGTTCAGAATATATCAGACTGTGAATTGTAGAAGACCATCCCGCCTCTAAGTGTTTTAACAAAAGAAAAACGTCACTGGATTTTCATATATGTGTTTGTGTGTACTTGCATGTGTGTTTCTAGGTGAAAGAGATGTAATATACAAGCTTAACTACTGTAAAGTGTGTTACAGAGGTATTTGCAATTGTTAATACATGAGCAGTGTTTATATGTTAATGTGAAATTCCAGCCTTCGGATACATCAATGAATCTAACAATTTTTTTAAATAAAAAAAATTAAAACATCTTACCCAAAATCTATTTTTTCCACTTTATTTTTTTCCCTTGTAATTGGCTTGTACTAAATTCCAAGTATGTTCAGTAATCTACTGATCAAGAATTATTTTAAACATGGGAAGAATAACATGAGTGGTTAATACATTAATATTTGCTATGTGGCAATAATGGGAAAACGAATCCTAAAACATCTTCTCTCCCAAAACGAGTTCTGGTAAGTACACACTCACATATTGAACTTTCCAGATCTCTGTTTGCAGCTGCTGCTGCACTGAATCATTGAGAAATCAGTGCAAAAGTTCTAGGGACAAAACACAGAAAAGCAATCCGTGGGCACGTGTGTGCAGCGTTACAGTGATTCAAATTAATTTAGGGCTATTTAAATCAAAAGCTGATTCTTGTCTAGGATTGTGTTTGCAGCTTGGATAAGTGTCTGCAGCTGCCTATGACAGAAGAATAAAGGCATCAAAATATTGGAAAACCCCTGTAGCAGGAAACCAGAAACGTTGTACACATCTATAGTTGTGATCTTGCAGTCACTGTTGTTGTCTTTTTAATACTGTAATAACAATCACAGCCCGTGAGAGACACACAGATCCTCATGTGTAGTTTCTGTTCAAATACATATTACCAGGCTTGGGTAATTTCATGGAGCTGAATGTGAAGTTTTCTCCAGGCTCCTGCTTCTGTCCAGGGAGGTCTTACTGCTGTGCATCTGCAGCACAACCTCCCAACCTCTCCTCTTTTCTGGGAGTGTTTTACAGATGAAGAACTCTATATCCACTCCTTCGCTGTATGATCTTTTCTTGTCAACACTGTCTTTTTGCATTCAGAGCAATATTACCTGAGAGATCTGATTACAAAGTTTTAGCTGTTGAAAGTCTCCAATAAAGGATGACAGTGAAAGAGAAGCACAGAATCCCAAAGTGATGGTGGTCCAGGACCCAGCTGAAACCGTCCTTCTTTTGATAGCAATAGGAAACAAAGATGTCTACAAAGTCTATGTCTCTTGTAACCCTCTCTGCTACTCATCCATGGAAAAGGTGAAGAGCTAATTACAATAAGGTTAATGTAGAATATTGGAGTCGCTCAGTGCATGTAAAGTGTTTGAATTGCCTTTTTGTCAATCGCTTGCAGTTGATCACATCTAAATGAGTTTCCAAGTACTGGTTTATTGGTTTACCTGAGCAAATATATTTTAGGCACTTTAAAAGTATCCATGGATTCTAATCTACTCATGTCTATCTCTTAAGTCAAATGTAATGGTTTAGAAACAGATATGATGCTTTGGAGACATTCTATCGAGCTCCCCAATCATGTTTGATTTGATTAATCTAAGTTGAACAGTAGATTAATACTGGAAGCTCTTTTAAGTAAAATGGTTCCTATATTAATGAGATCCAGTCCAGTTCAACTTAGAAAAAGAACATTTTTTTTTTGAGAGGAAAATGTCCTTTCTCCTGTTATTAAAATGAATGAGAGCAGAGAGATGATTTTTAAAGTTTTTTTTTAGCCTAATTGACTTGGATTTTGCTCATCTATGGTAGGGTATGTTTTCTCATTGTAGAAGCTTTTTCCTGGTAAAATCATTCCCTTCACTAATGAGATCCATCCTGATATGACAGGAAGACAGCTCTTAAAACACCCACCGTTTTCTCCCATTCATTTGAATAGCAGCAAAGGGACATCTTTTAAAGTAATTTTTGTCAGTGAGATTGGGCTGAATCTCATTAATAAAGATTTGATTTTACTCAAAAGAGCCTTCACAGTTAAGCTATAACCCAGATTAGTGAGATCTATCCTGATTGCAACTTTATAAGACGTTGTACTTCTGCCATTCAAAGCATGCAGCAGCTACGTAGAGACCATTGATTCAGTAGAAGGGCAGGTAGGAAAGATGAGGAAAGTGTCTGGAGGTGTCTTTCTCACCATTCCAACAGATCTTGAACACAGAAAGTGAATTCTTCCTTTTATATATTAACATTGGTTTTCATCACATGTATTTTTATTTTGCAGAGCATAAGAGGCTTGGATAAGCGCAAGTGTGCTAGAACAGTACTGTTTGACTTCACCAGACATTTACATAAGCCCTACTCAAGTACCCACTTCTCTTTAACATTGTCTCACAAAAACCAGAACAAACATATTGCTTGTCAAAGGTCAGTTTAAGCAAGAATGTCTGATGTTTTTGTTTTAAAATGCATTTGACTTTTTTATTTCAGCACGAAAATAGGAAATAATTAATGAATGAGAATGAAAATTCCCCTCAGAAAAGAGAAAATCCATGGTGATTTGCTGGAGCTGTTAGTGGGCTAAACACTTTTGGGCACAGTCTAGTGCTGGAACCAGAGGTAAAACAGTTTTCGTTTCACAGGAAAAATACGAGTGGTTACCATAGTTTCCTTTTAAAAAGTTTCAAAAATGCATCATCAAAAATGATGCTTTGCAAACAGGTGAAGACTCTTTCCTAAAGTGACTCTTCAATCATGTCTCCTTTTTTAGATACTATTTTCTTCTGTTAACTTTTTTTCTCCAAAGGAGAGGCAGAGAGAAGAGAGAAGAGAGAAGAGAGAAGAGAGAAGAGAGAAGAGAGAAGAGAGAAGAGAGAAGAGAGAAGAGAGAAGAGAGAAGAGAGAAGAGGCAGGGAAGAAGGACATATTTTTGTATTTTCTTTGAAATTAAAAAGAAAATATTTTACTTGGATTTCTTTTCTTTTAAAAAAGGAAAATACAAAGTAAAAATCTATGAAAGACATCATTAAAAATTGCATCTTTAATAAGATGAAGAAAAAAATTTAATCTATCATTTCAAGCAGGTGTCATGGTAGGTAAATGTCTGGGAACCATTGTTCATAAGAAGAGTCTGAAAAGTTGGTATTTTCCAAGTACAAATCCTTCATTATCAACACTAGCCAGCTGGGCTGCACCACTTCATTACCTTTGGCACCATAAAATAAGAGTATTGGAAAACTGGGAATAATTGCCTTTATATGTTAGGCTGTATTTATCATGCAGCTTTTGGGAGCAGTTGCCTATTTGGACAGCAAGAAGTTTGCACTTCCAAAAGGACAATTCACCCAAGATGGATATATGCTGCAGTCAGTTCAAATGCTGCACTCTAAGGACAGAGTTAAGCTAACTTCAGGGAAACTCAAAGATGTATTTCAGAGGAATTGTAGAAAGTCATGGAAGACTCAGCTGTGTAAGGTACAAAATAAAAGTGTAAAAAGAAAACATTTCAATTGGACTTGTATGAGTAGTTATTTTCTTGGCATTATTGCACCAAGAACAGAGTTTGCAATAAAGACATCCATTTTACTTCCACAACATCATAACTCTGATTTTCTGACATTTTATATGAACAGCCTCATTTTCAGATATTGCTTCCAAAAGATTTCTGGAGACACAGCTGAAAAACTCAGTACCAGCCTTTCTTGGGGCTTTCTTTGTGCATCTCCCCTGGTTTTAGTTTCCCGGGGTAGTTCCCTAGAAAGATGTAAAGGATCTATTTACTTTTGCTTCCTTGCTTCCACATTTATTTTCCTCAGCAGAAAGTTTACATTAATTCGGACCATCTCAACCTTGTCGCATTTTGTCCCCACCCACTCTTTGCACAGGTACAAATAGCTGCAGCTGAGTTCAAGGCAATAGTAAATCGAATCATTCTGAAGAAAGGAGCACAGAAAACTGCTACCAAACAAGACTGAACAGTGTCCTGTTCCAAACTGGCAATGTCTCTGTGAGATAGCATGACACCTCCTGAGTATCAATGAACAGTTAGCAAACATCTGAACGCTCTCAGTTGTCCTCAGTAGAAGACTAGATGGGTAGCCCTGCTAGTGAGAAGAAGCATCTTAAAGCTTGCTTTTGTTTACTCTAATGAAAGGCAGATGCAAGGGGAGGTGGGATCCTAGCATCTTACTTATTTATACAAGATTGTCCAGGTACCAGGCAACCTTTGTTTCATACAGAACTCATTATATTAGCATTTAAATCACAATAAATTCAGGACAGGGAATGCTGAATACACTTGGTAACACTCAGCTTGCAGAAGCCAAACAATCACAGCAGAACACCACAAAATAGCAGGATGTGGCACATAACACAAGCAAGACATATCAAAAAGAAGTTATGACTTGTAAGTGATTTTTCCACCTTTCGGAATAACGAAGAGGGCTTCTTAGCCATTTTCCTAGGGGCAGCTAAATCTGAACCACAAAGAGCTCGATCAATCTGGATTAAGTAAAGGGGGCCCTACTACAAAAATACAGCACACCTTTAGGAAGGACTGCTATTATCTTAGCAAGGCATTAAACAATTTTTTGATAATATCGTATTTATAGATACTCTACCTCAAGCTATAGCCACTGTTTGGAACCTTATGTGGATGATGATGGCCGAAAGACCAACTGCCTGCACCTGGGAAAACTTAACAAAAGGTTATAACAGGGATAGATCACAGAAGAAAACAAAGGGGTTGGTCAGAGTGGGCTTCAGGTGTTAGATGGGGTTTGAGTTTTCCGTAGTAAGAAATTAGAGGAAAGTTAAGGAAGACTTTGCAGTTCAGATAGACTGCATTTGAATAAGCTTCGGCAGTGAGTATCTCTAGTGTTGTGTAGCAACAACAGCTCTAAGTTTGGGGTTAATTACTGAATGGCTTAGTACTTGCATAGCAACACTTCCACCAACACGTCTATGTTCCAAAAACTGCTCATTAAAAAATTAAAAATGACAATAGCATCTAGATGGCTTAGGTTATTGGTGTTACGATCTTTCATTTCTTATGTGAAGATTTCTGTTCTATCTAGAGTTAGCACTCCAGAGAAATAAGGGGATCCTTTCTGCACACAGCTACGCTTACTCATGTTCTTTGCCGAAGAGACCAGGAGCAGCTGAGAAGGGCTCTGGCAGCTCAGAAACAGTGCACCTGACTAAAGGCTGCACAGCCCCTGCTTGCTTTACCAGCTCCTACCTTCAGCGCACACTAAATTCATTCACGCATTAAAAAGTGAAGTGTAATATTCTGCTGCCTGGTCCTCTTAGACTGCAGTGTCTTCATCCAGTTCTCAGTCATTGTTAGAATGTGCCAAGCAATGACATGTCAGTCTTTGAAATATAGTTCTTGGGAGATTTTTTCTCTTAAGTAAGTTTAACTTCATCTCATAATAATATTTAATGATGTCCCATTTAGTATTGTTCTCATTTTGCTTCTCTCAGCCCTCATTATGAATGCTACGTTGCATCTCAACCCTTCTGCCTATGAAACTCATGTCAATGCCAATATGTGGGTATTACTAAATACAGAGAATGCATAAGAATCAATTCAGGCAGCTCTCCTCCACTTTCTCCAGTGGCCTGTCTTGAAGAGCCCCTGGGTAATTCCTGAATGCATGGCACTGCTGCCCCCAGGCTCCCTGCGATGTGCTTGTGCAACATACCCGTTCTTTTCCGTGTGTGAGAGAGAACATGTGTGAGCCAAGCAAGAAGAAAATGCCTGATGTTTTCATGAGTGTATAAACATTTGATCCAGAGGGAAGGTTCACATTTTCCACCTCTGCTTTTTAAAGTGGAACTTTTCACGTCTGGGCTAAGCAGTTATTTTGTTGTGAACCTGCTGCAGGCAGTAATTAGGGGTGTGTGAGCCTTAAAGCACAGACTTGCATAAGTATTGTAAAAGATTGGACATGAAAATTTGAATTGTTTTCTACACAGAATCTTAACACAGAGCAGCACTATGACCCTTCATGCTGCCCAAGCCCACAAATCCCAAGCAGTATTTTCATTCCCATCTACTTACTTCTCAGCCTGCCAGTGCCATGGTGGGTAATAAAAATCTTCTATCATAGTCAGAAAATGAATACAGGAACTGTGTAAAAAGGTTTAATTCCTTACCTGTTATATCCACCACAGTTTTCTGTTTGTTGATGCAAATAAAGCCAACCACAAACATGAATGCCTGAAAGAAAATAGGGTGGGAATAGGTGACAAGAGTCCCAAATGAGGAAGGTTTTGGAAGGGTTTCTTAATCTGTCTAAAGAGCAGCCTTCTCCCTATTTTTGAGGTCTCTGGGCAGTGACCAGTGTATGATGGCCAGTGCAAGTTGTCTCTGATGAGTTCACAGGTCCATTATTTCAAGAAAGAATATAGGGAAGAATAGGGAAGGCACGTTGTATTTCCCAATGTTTTAGCTATCTCTTATTAAAAATAAAAATATTCCTACAAAACTCTAGGGTTATTTTCTACGTTCCTTAGGCCTTAATTCTCTGAGTCAGGTCTTTTTGAACACCTTTGTGATTTGAAACTTCACCGCAGAAGATGATGTTACACTAATTACCAGTTAGCTTACTCTGGTTTCCATCAGTGTTTCCCTCCACCCAACAACAAAAAGTGACTGTACACGTGAATCTCATTCTTTTCCTCATTTCTAAGGTCAGTTATACTTGTAGTTTGTTAGCAAAGGAAATTTTAAATTTATTTGAGAGAAATTAAAGTCTCTATTTTTACAATCTTGATAAAAATAATGATTAACAGCTCCACGGTTAATGGAAATTAAAAAGCTCATTTAAGGTCTAATGGAAGTTAACAGGGTTTTTTTTAACTAATGTTTCTAATTGATTCTTGATTTAAGTGGTAGCCATTTTTTTAAGTGGCCTGTTACTGAAATGGACTTCTGGTAATAAAAAAATGGACATTAAATCTTTGGAAAACTTTTATATATAAATCTATGCTTGAGCTGTACAATTATTCTAATTACTGATTTGTCATATCAGAGGTTTAAATTCTGCAAAAGATAAAGAACAAAGTTATCTATTCTTTGCACCTTTTCCTTAATTTCACCCACCATCAGAATCAAAGGCCTCTCCTAAACACTTTTTTTGCTAATGCAGATGCCATGACAAACAGCAGTATATTTATTCTAACATTTGAACGTATGTTGAACTTCTGAAGATAGCTCATAAGACATTTAGCCCAATTAATTGCTCCACAAAGTAATTTTCAAATTATGAAGTAGAGTTGTACATCTCAAACTTCTAAGTGGAGGATCTTTTATGGGCATGCTGCTACACTGTTCTGATAAAGGAGCTTCAATGCAGATGCCACCAACAGTATGAAGTCAGTTCTAGATGAAGTAGAAATAATGTCAATTAGAGACTCATCCTCTTCACAGTTTAAATATGGACCCAACCTTCTATGCACCTTACCTGAGACACACTAATACCTAATATTTTCTATCTGTCTGTCTACTCAATTATAATCCAACATTAAAAATTATGGTGTGCTCCTATTCACACTGCTACAAATATAATTCATATTTATTGTGTTTCTTTACATAGTAGTTGGCTTTAAAGAACATGATTATTGTGACACTGGCACAAACATCCAAATTTTCACCTGCTGTAAATAATGCTGCTGGGTTTTAGTGAGCTCCCCTGACTTATGGTGGTTGAGGTTCTGCACTGAAGCGTTTTGTAGGCATTCATTAACATTGCTGACTCTTGGGGGAGCATAGGACAATTCTCTAATTCTCATTCCAGTGATTTAAGAGCAAAATACGAAAGACTATTAAAAGTAACTTAAAAGAGACCTTTTACAGATAGTAACGACCACACACAGTTCTCATATGTTTACATGCAAGCAGTGAACATGAGGAATATAAATCTACAGTTTCCTAAAATTGTAGCTTGAAATACACAGGATGGAAAGTGGGTGACTGTGCTACAGTGTATTTTTACTAGATAGTAATTTTTTCCTCTTCCGTGTAGTTTGCTCTGACGAAAATCTGGTTTACCTAGAATTAGTTCAAAGGATGTGGTAGTCATGTTACTAACAGTGATGGTCATGATACCAACGCCAACAATTTATTAATCTTCAAGTGTAGTCATGCTAGATGACTTTATAAACAGGTTATATAGTTGTTTATTAAGAAACTTTTCTACATGTGTCAAGGAATAGCTGGAATTGTGATTTTGAATATGGATAAAATTGCCTAAAAGGTAAGGGGAAATAAAAACACCATCCCCTCGAATGTCATGACTACTTCCAATGTGTAAATCATAGAATCATAGAATCATAGAATGGCCTAGGCTGGAAGGGACCTTAGAGATCATCTAGTCCAACCTCCCTGTTGTGGGCAGGGACACCACCTCTCAACTAGACCTGGCAACACATGGGGACCGAGTGGGAATCGAACCCGCGACCTCGGTGTTGGTCATTGTTGTCAGCACCACGCTCAAGCCACTGAGCTAACCGGCCCCCTGCCAGCATATGAAAATTAATGGGGAGGAGCTGCAAACAGCGCAGAGAACACTGACATAATACGAAATAAAGTAGAAAGCTCTGGGGCACAGTAAAGGAGTCCCTGACCTCATGAAGTCCACGCAACCATATTTCATTGATATTCAGTGAACTCATAGACAGTTGGGGTTGAGAGAAGAGAAGAAAACATCTTGAAAGATTTAGTTTATAAATATCAAAATGATGCAAAGGTGGGGAAATAAAAAGAAGTAATGTGTGTAAAAAATAGAAAAGATAGAAGTTGCAGGACCAAGAAAGTCTTGAAAAACTCAGAAGTCTGAACTGAGTTAAAAAAAAGGAATATATCACTTGATTAAGGAAGTTTTAGAGAAAGGGATTAAAGTAAAGGAGAATACACGTCTGAGAACATCCAGATTCCCCCTTCTTCCCTGCCCACGGGTTCCTTCTTTGCCGATCTAATGACAGCTCTCCGTATTTCAGTCTCCTCTGCCACCGTTGACATGGCCGTGTCACAATTAAGAGCAATATGCCCCATCCATGCTGCTAGCCGTGTGTCCTAACCATGCTAGGTTTGTGTGAAAATACCATTTCTTTCCTAAGTGTATCAAAGTTGGAAGAACGTCCACCTGCATGATACTTTCTTACTTACATGAAAATGTTTTTGGTAAGGTAGTGGGTTCTGAGCTACCCATAATAAAATAAACTTAATCGCTAATTATTTAATACTTGCATATGCTCTTCATTGTGTAGCACTTTAAAACAGCATTCTAAGGTGTCCAGTAAGCATTTAAATATTATTTTATTATTTAATGATTTTATATTGGATAAAGTTGTGACAAATTTAAAAAATAGAAAAAAGTAATTAAATAGCTTACCTAGAGCCATCAGGATCCTTGGTTGTTGGACTTAATTTCCATTTTCCTTCTTCATGACTATGACTTCACATGACTGACTGACGTTTTCTTTGTATGGAATATAAGAACTATTGGTGAAACCTTGTTTGCTCTTAGAGTATAATGTGTGATATCATGGCAATGACAAGCATGAATAAGATGCCAACACTTGGCACTCTTTAGTGAGCACTGAAAACATTATCAGTGAGAGGTGTCCAGCAGCGTTAAAGAGTAGCCCAGTCAGGACAAGTTCATGTCTGAGTCAACATCAACTTGATAGAATTGCTGCTTTTGGCAGTTAATGTTGACAAGTAGTAGAGTGGCCTTATTGTGTATGTGAGGGACTTGAGTTGCTTTAGTGGACACAGAGTACTAAAGTCGAGGAAACAGCTGCTAGGCACATAAATGTCTTGTTGGGAAGATATGAATATATTTAGAAAGATAGATTTGTGTTGCTGGCCTTAATCCCTTGCCTTAAGTGTCTTTTTTTCTGATGGTCAGAGATAGCAGTGAAACTGAATAAAGGGAAGCATTTTTGACTGGCTAGTGTACATCAGGTCCATACACATACTGACTGAATTCACGTTACTTGTCACTTGATACAGTTATGAGATCTGAATGATTTTCAGTCACTTCAGTGAAGGCTGTATTTGAAACCTGGTCCCAAAGCCGCAAGGCAAGTGTATTACATACCTGTCAACTAACAAGACTTGCCAAAATGAATCTACTCATATGAACACATGATCATTATTGCTGTTCACACTGTGAAACACTATACACTGTGACGAAAGTAAAAAGCAAGAGGATTATCATGCTAGACAGTCACTTACTAAATATATTTATTGTGGATAAATGAATACTCCTTTTATAACAAAAATGTGAGCTTTTGATAAATTTCTAATATTGAAAAATGTGATATGGGCAATCTACTAAAACTTGACCTTTTCTTCTTGTAAAGAATAAGAAAATATTTACATTTCCTGACTGAACAAAGATTTTTGAGCTGAAGACTACTAAATATTCACATAACAAACTCAAGTAGAAACAATTGAATCCAGCCAGCAGCTGGACCACACAGTCCAAATTTCTTTACACTGGTACAGAATGCTTATTCATTCATCAGACCTAAATTATAACCTACTTACAAGTTAACAAAGCCCAACCATTGTCGCATAGAGGAACATATAATGCACTGCATGCATTTTCTAGATTCGCATGAGAAGCATGGATCAGTGAATTGGTGAAGCTGACGAGAAGTTCACTGAAAAAGAATTGAAACAGTTCCTTGAAACAGAATGCAGAAATGCACGTTCTTATATGAAACTCTCAAAGGAGAGAGTAGACTTTAAGGGTATAGAATAAAATTTAGAAGTTAATTCTACGGTCAAGTCTAGAAAATTAACTTTGACTTACAGGTGTCTTCACTGACTAAGGACTTAAGAACCGTAAAAGATTCCATCTAGTCAAGTAAAGACTAATGAAAGAGAAATGAATACCACGTTCTTGCATGTTAGTTGATCACATTTCCAAAGATCATGCTATGAGCAGAAAAATACAAAATGCTTTAGAATGCCTCAGACAGTATTTTAATCCTAATATTTTAAGATCCATACTTCAAACTAACCTCATAGCAGGCACAATGGTACTTTATCTGCAAAGTGTTAATCTATTTCATACCATTCCTTTTTTAATATTTAACTAATAAGACATATGCTCTCTTTCAACAACAACAAAAATAGTAAAAAAGAATGTTACAACTCATTGAGTTCACTAGACTTCCCACTTCTCTTTTAAAGTCTTATTGTTCTGTGTAACATCTAGCAGTTAGAAGTATTTCTCCTTCTGCAAGAAGAAAGTAAAAAGAAATCGAGTCATTACTATCGGAAAAACAGATTATAAATACCTATGAATAGCCTTATTTGAATGACATCTGGTTCGAATGACAACTTCAGAAAATAACTGATACTCCTGAGTATCCTTAAGAGAAAGCAATGGTTTCTGCATTAAAAGTGTCTAGTGATTACTTTAGCAGACAGAAATTATACAGTCTATAAACTTGTTAAGGCTTTGTGCATGTGCGAAAGCTCGAGCGATCTTTGAGTAACCAGTTAAGGATGTAATATGAGACACATAGTAAATGAATACTTTTGATCATATCAGTATTTCAAATTCTGTTCCACTCAGTAAGAGAAAATTTTACCAGTTTTCCTGGCTTAAGTCTCCTGCTTTATAGAAAAATTGTTCAACTCATAATCATAGTTCAACCACAGCTCTGCAAGCTTTCATGCTTCAATGTCCACCGCATTACAGTCAGCTCCTGGGATCAGAATTAGACTGAAGTGACTGATTAACTCATTTTCGTTCTGCCTGCATCTTTTGACACCATGTTGTCCAAGTGATTTCTGATGCAGATTTTCATAGAGTTTGTGTCGTCTTCTGGTAAGAGAAGATTAATTTCCATTTCTTCTCTCTGAGATCTTTCTAATCCAAACAATTGTGTTTTCTAACTTTTCCACTAAGCTACTCATAGGTGCTGACAGACTCACAGACAGGGAGGTATCAAGGTTAAGCAAGTAACAGTTAGTCCATTTCATCTTATGATAAAGCACGGATTTTAGTCTCATATCTTTCCATTTCCTCAAGTAATGTGTGTATTTTTGAATAAAGAGATGAGGTTATAACTCCACTAGATATCAAGAAATGTGAACTAGTTGATAATTGGATGGATGAAAGTTGCTGTAAAATGATAGTGACTGGTTTGTAACCTCGCTTCTTGGTTTAACCTTTCAGATCCTGTATTGACAGTAGTGATGTGTAAACTGAGGCCTTCTCACCTCAAATCATTCTACATCTAGAAAAAGCAAAACAAAAAAGACTCCAAAGTCCAACATACACACAGAAGAAACCCACAACTTAAGGTCATTCCACTCCAGCATTTCATTTGTGATGAGTGTGTATAAACTAGTCACCTTCTGTCACTGCTACTGAAGAGTTTTACATTCATAACACTGTATCACACTATGTGTGTGAGATGATGCTACTTTGATCCTAAAATACTGCCAAAAACTCTTTGTGATGGTATTTGGTTTTGAAGGATTTATATTAAAAATGTACACACACACGATTCTAAACAATTCAGTGTTTGATATAGTGTGTTCTTATCTCTGTAAAGGGTTGGATAGATATCATTTTATTGTCGTGCATTGTTTGTGAAAAAAAAAGGCAGCCCTTTTTCTTACTCAAAGTTGGTGAAAAATATACCTGTATAGTACAGAGAGTAAGCTCCCCAGATTCCTAAGGTATTGATTAGTGATATATAAAAAAATGTGTCATCACTGTTGTCAGAAGAGTTCTGTAAATGGATCTAATGTATCAAGAATGTACACAAGGTTCCCATCTTTTCTTCCAGAGTTGAAATATCAGACTGATTTTAGGCTTGAGGCTGACAGGAGAGGATGGAAATGGGGTTACAATTAGCTACTGTTTAACATTGATTTTTTCTTTTCTCCTCATCTTTATAAATATTTCAGCGACTTCTTTTTGTCCCTTTTCATTTGCACCTTTGAAGAACTGTATTTAGGATAAGCAAATTTGTGTGGCAAAATCAGATTTAAAACTTTTATAAATAAACATCAAGAAAACTTCAAAGCTTCACCATCTATATATTGCGTGAGACGTGTCTGTGACAGGGGAGAGAAAAACAGTACAACTAATAAATGATTTAAGAATGTGAAACGATTTTAAATTGGTCCAGTCAACAAGGAAAGCAGGCATTTTACCCAAGGTATCTATCACATAAGTATTGTAGATTTCTCTCTTACTTCTGCAGGCAGCTTCTCTTAGTGAGCCTACTAGCAATATGTTCCTTTTGTTTGTGACACAAAAGATTTTCCACTATATTTAACAGATTTTATTTCCAAAGAAAAATCCTATGTGTTCCTTCTTTCTCCATACATGCAGTCTCTGTGAGGAAGGTTTTCATTTAGCCTTTCTTTTTTTTTAATTTTACATTTACTGATAATAACGCTTTTCAGAAAAAGCAGGTGCTTTTCAGCATCATACAAGTGGTATGTTTTGAAGGAGCAATATGTAGCTTGCTGCCCTTTGATGTAAATTTGCAAGGAAGATAGATTATATCATGACAATGTTTCTCTGTGCATAATAAACTACAGAGGACAAAGTTCATGGCTGAGAATTGTGTGGGACACAAGTGACTACCTTCACTACAATCAATTATTAGGATGATTATACTGTGTCTGGAGAATATGATGCTAATGACTAGCTAACACTTAGAATACACACTCTTGACTTGAAAACCAATGACAGTTAAATGTAGCAAGGGGAAAGGCCTATATATTGAGCTAGCAGCTCTCTAGTGTTGATAATGAATAATTAAAAATAACAGTCTTTATACGAGGCTTGACAGTATACGTGTCCTTTAAGTATATTCTGCTTTGTAAAACTTGGCACAGTGACAGCCTAAGAAAGGCATCCTACTGTATCCTGTGCAGAAACAGCATAGGAAAGCAGGGAGTTAGATATCCTCACTGCTGGGAGGGCCTGAGCAGGATTAGCTACTACTTATTGCTAACCTTCTACTCCCCCGTCTTCCAAACAAATAAATAATTGAAACCCATTACCTCTTTTAGGGGGTTTGCTCACATGCTTTCTATATTCACATCAAAGCAGAGATCAGTGTCAAAGAGGCAGCCACATTTAGCTGAGTCTCTCAGAGACTACTGATTAATTAGTTTTGCATTTTGGAAGTGCATCCAAAGATGTTGTAAAATAGTGTTTGTTTTTGCTTTTGCCAAAACTTGTTTAGGAGTGTTCTGGAGGATTACGGTGATGCACTCAAGATGGTTGTGAAAGAAAAGGGCAATCAGTTCAGGTGTGCATGTGCCAGCATTTTTTTTCCCACTTATGAAGTTTCTGCGTCAGTTTTCAGAGAAGTGACTAAATGAAACACACGCTGCTACTAACCGAAGGGGAAGGACAGGGTCGGAATGGAAGTTCCACATTCCCCTTAATTGAACTAGTGTGAAACGAAAGGTACACCGAGAGTACCAATTCAGTTCTGAAAAAAAAATAAATCCCACAAACCTGACTTAGATAAGAAAGATGCAAGGACTGTAAATCCTGCATAAAATACTGCCTTTCAAAAGTTTTTAGGCTTTGTTTCTTGCCTGACATTTTCTTTTCTTTTTTTTTTTTTTCCATGAAGTGTGGTAAGATGATGCATGAGGGGTGCTCAGTTATGGCAAATATTGCCTACAAAAGTGTGTTCATACTATTATTTGCCTTTCTGCCTCTGTCTATATCAACTCCACATGCTGCTCTGGTGGCCTGCTTTGTACTTAATATAACTTGTCAAAACACATCTATCAGATATATGAAAAGGCAAACCTGGGTGGCCAGACTAGTCCAAGCCTGGCGTGGATTGCATTTTACCAAGACCACAGAAATCTCTTCTCCTCCACGAGATTAAGATGAAAAGCAGAGTTCATTGTTGTGCAACCAGATTTAAAAATAATTACACACACGCTTGTGCATTAGTAGGCCATTTGTGTTTATTTGAATCCCACATACTGTACTTTTATGTGGATTTTAAGTGATTTTTAAAACTGTTGGTACATAAAATATTAAAAGTGATGTTACCACTTGTTTTAGACTGCTTTTTTTTTTTCTATTACTCCTTTCCTTTATTCCCTTCTGCATACTGAGCTGTTACCATCCCAGTGCCTTATCTGTTTCCAGGAAAGAGGGCATACAGTTCCCTTTGGTTATTGACTGACAGGCATCTGGCTCTTCTTTGAACCCTGACCAATGATACCAGAAGAGCTTACATCTATGATATGCTCAGTGTTTACACTCTGATTGCCTGGGATCTCACATTGTGTGCTACAGTACAGACTGGAAATCACTTGTTGATGAAGGGATATCTGCTTCTGTTCTCCACACCCTTTCATCTTGAATTTACATTGCTCTGCAGCCTATAAATATACTTGGCTGTTGGTCCAGCATATTCTTTTTTTTTTTTTACCCTCAAATTTTAAGGTTAAAGTACTTCAGGGAAATCGAGAGTTGCAAAAACATTTTAAAAATTCAACCCATGCAGCTGCATTTGCAACTTATTCTTACCTACCAAATGCACAGGTGGAACAAACTATTTTAAACACGACTTCTAAAGAAAATTTTGCTATATTTCTCAATGGAGTCCTAAATCCTATTGAATTTATGGTCAGAAAAACACTTCTCCCACCAACATGGGACTCAATAATTCTCTAAAATTGTTGCAGCCTGGGATCTCCTTGGAAGTGCAAATTGTGCAAAAGAATGACCATGAAAATATATTAACATTTTTATCCTGTTTGAGCAGTTATTACGCTTGTATTCAAAGAAATGCCTGAAGGAGAACTGTTCCAGCACAGCTAGAATTCTTACAGTCTCAGCTTTCCACAGTGTTTAAGGTAATTTCCTGGTCTGCAGAGTGAGAAGCATTGAAAGCACAAGTTTCCATAAGAAAGATAACCCTTACCTGCCACGTGGATGTATAGTGATTGGGTAGCCACTGGAGGGAGAGAGGACCCCAGGAGTGACACAGCGGTACCCATCAGCACTTCAAAATAGCTCCACAGCTTACTGAGTGGCTTCAAGAGCTGGTTGTGAATTTAGGGACTATCATTGAGTGCTCTCTAGTCATGTAAGGGGGGAAAAGAGAGGAAATTAGAGGTGTGCTGCCAATATCTTTAATGCCTACACACTAAACCCACTGGAGGAAAGCAATGTGAATAAGCTGCTTAGTAATTGGTTGCTGTATGTCATTATAGCGTCACCACAATAGGAAAACAGATGTTCAGAGGTGACTTTTTTTAAGTTTAGTGGAGACATAATAAAGTGGAGTTTTGTTGGCTGTAATGGCACTGAGAGAGACAGCAGCAATCATCTTTCTTCTGATAACCAAATGTGCTGAACATGAGCTGGTTATTGCAAACACAATTATTCAGTAATTGGATAAGCCTAAAATATCTTGGATGCATCCTTGATCCAAGAGCTGGCAGCTTATTGATTATATCATTGTTTGGCAAAGAGGCATGCAGGCTGCAGGACTCATAAGATTCATACCCAGAGCAGACTGCTGGACCCACTATAGTGGAATACGCTCCAAGTTACTGATTCAACTACATTGTTGGAGATCTGGCACAAAGCCTACTAGGCGTAGACACAAAATGCTTTAAAGATCTAAATATTAAAGTTCTAAACACTAAACAAGAGCTGTGTAACAGCATTCTTGAAAGGCCTGCCTGCCCAGGAACATGTAACAGCACAGGATGATAAGGACAAAGCATTGCAGAACTGTATGGTACACTACGGCACTGCTGATAGAACTAATTTTGTCAGAAGTCAGCATCAGGACCAGTCTGATGTCTCAATCAAAACCTATGCTGAGAAAAAAAACCAAAACAAAACACTAGACTTAGCTTTTTCTCTGATTTTCCATTCCAGGACAAAGAAAAAATATAATGAAAACATTAGTCCTGAAGCTCATGTCAAAACTGAAACAAGTGGAAGGTCAGCAGTAAGGTAAGGAAAATGATCAAATTTAGCCCTTTTCGGACCAATGTAATATATAACATTTCCACTTCTAAGGAAATGTGTAGCTAAAAATGAACAGTGAAAGATTGGAAGGTGGCTGTATTGGGAAGTTATTATTACAGCTGAATGTGAAATTAGGCAGATGTAAACAGGTGTGTATGAGGTAGCCCTTAAAAACTTCCCCACTTCAGTTAAGCTAAATATATATCTAAGTATCTCTTCCAGATTTATTTTCCCTTTATGACTGATGGAAGATAACTCAAACTCAACAAATATTGAGGATATCTAATTACAAGCACGTATTTTGTAACCTAAGGCGGTTGACAAGATTTTAAGTCCCACCTGTGTAAGAACCTCAAAAGATTCAATGAATGGGCTCAGTTTGGATAGAAATTCAAGTGCCTAAGCAAAGATTATCCAACATAGACAGTACTAACTGAGTATCTTTCACATGCCTTTATTTACTCTAGGCTCAGATCTCAACTATGATGTGTGAACCCAGGTAAATGGGTCTCCTTGCCAGGCAAGGTATAGTTCGCAGTGCGAACCGGCAGAATCAGGATTGTAGCACAAAGGGTGAAAACTGATAATAGCACAACTTTATCTGACTGCCTATCAGTGATCGAGGCCCATCATGCTGTGGCTTCAGCAAAAGCTTCTAAGCTTTAATCATTGTCTTCTGGGCTGTAGTCTCTGACTTATTTGAAACAACTGATCTTCCCCTGAGTCACTTGTCTGGTTACATTTGTGGTACCTGACCTACTTTACAGCACTTCCCTCAGTACCACCTCATCGTCTGATGTCCCATGAAAGCACTCAGAATCAGAACTCACTCCCAATAAAGGCTGATAATTAAATAAAAATAAAAACACATTTGACAGCCCACAACAAAGGCAAATCTCAATGGCTTTTGCATGTGTTTGCCTGCTGAATCAGACAGTAGTTTCTGTCGCTACAGTGCTGCAGGATGATGGATCAGCAAAATGACAAAAGTCAGAATAGTGTTTTGCACCGTTTTTTTCCTCTTCTCTGGAATCTCAGAGAACATCAGATACATTAATTAATCCTCCTTGTTTTCCTGAGGTTGACTGTTAGACCCGTTTAACAGGTGAGTAAACTGATGCACGAAAGCGTTACGACTTGCCTTCTCTGAACTCTACACCCGCTTCAGGTCAAGATGCTCCAGCATTCCAGGCTTTATTTAGAACAACCCCATCATTTCATTAATGGTTTGCAATTTCCCTTCCTTTAGGATGAATCTTACATCCTCTCTATTTGCAATTTAAATATGAGATGAATGAGCCAACAGTAAAACTCCCATTGAGTTTAAAGAGTGTAAAGACATGAAATTTAATTCTGAAGAAAAACCTGTGCACTTAAAAGCATTTCTGTTTTTATTTCCTCCCCCATCCCACAATGTTATTAATCAGTTTAATAATGCATATTCCTTTTCACTGCAGACCACTCTCCTCAGTTCAAGGCAGCCAGGTTTTCAGCCACTTAACACAAGACCACATCTAATTCAGAAAGAAAAGGTTTCTGCCGTGTTTATGCAACACAGAAAAATAATTTCCAGTTCCACTTGTGAATACTGTCTTGGACACTTAAACTTTCCTAACCAGTAGATTTGTATTGTAGCATGAAAAAAACAGTCCTGTGAAGGTGATATTTCTAAACTTCCACCTGTACCTGACATGATAACTACTATGACCCCAAATTATATCTGCTGATTGCAACCTTGTGGCATATACCAGCAGAAATTATCTCAAGCTCTCCCAGCTTTGCAGACTTTCCTGCAGGGAGGCCATGCTATTAATCAGGAGATAATACAGTAGTTTCTGCCCACAAACTGTGAGCTGCAATCAGTGGCACATATGATTTCAAAACCCATCTCCCAGCAGCTTTCTCGCCAGTCACAAATGCATGGGAAAAAGTCACATCCCCTTAATCAAACAAATTAGTAAGGTAGATAAAGGAGAATTTATTTCCACTCAGCGTCGAAATACCGAGGACATTGGCACTTCCATTCTCCTTCTGCTGTCTTTTTGGCTCATTTTCACGTGCCCAGTGTTAGTTGATGGCAGACACCAGTTTCAGCTAACAGCCTCCTGGACGGTGCCTAGGACAGCTTCCACAAAGAAGGGGGAAGGAGAAGCTTGCATGCTGCTGAGTTACCCTTCTTCATCCCTCTGGGATTGGCTCTTGTTCTACTGCAGACCTGAGAGACTGCCTTTTCACTCAGTTGTTTTAATTTAATTAGCCTCTGTGAAGCAGAGGCTTAAAGTTGCTAAACCAAAGCTCACAAGAATCCAGTTGACAAAATGCAAGGCACAAAATCAAAAGCTAATTTTTTGCAAAGTTCACTTGTGGACCAGCATGAAATACATGGCAAAGATCAAAAAGTCTTAGACATTTGTCAAAAATATGAGGCTTCAAAGGCACAGTAATTTAGCTTAATTCTAAAGAGCATTAACAAACCCGCAATAAAGAATTAAGTTTTGTCTCTGGTGCTTCAGTAAGATTTTCAGATATGTGGTTCTGTAACTCAACAAAATATTTCACAGTATACGTAAAATAATAACAAAATATTCCTTGACACATTTTCTTAAGCTTTATTCCCAATTATCTTTAGTTGTTTCTGAAAGACTTATTTTTTTCCCCAAGTATTGAATAGCTACAATTTTTGTATGTACTTTAAAAGTTCCTTCTCTTTTGAAAGAATTTATGCTATCCAGTAGTATTTTCCATTTAAATCTGTCACTCTAACTACATCCAGTGTGTTCTCCTCACTGACGTTAGCTGTTTGAATCTATTTCAGCCTTACACTCTTGCTATCTTCTGAAGTTTGCACCAGCATTGGTTGGTCAAACAGTAGGAGCTAAACTCTTCACCTTCTCAATTGACTTTTCTTCCATTTCAGAAGATGCCAACTAGTGGCATACATTAGAGCTTTTACCTTCATCTTGATAAGGTTTTTGAAACTGTCTATAATCATGGACTCTATAGAACCCCAAAAACTCCCTATCTGTGTAACTTCACCAGGGATCAAAGATTATTTGGCTCCTTCCCTCATAAATGTATGTTACAGATCCAAATGAGCCTTCTTCAGCAGAAAAATCATGCTCTGAAAAATGTCTGTCTCTCATTATGTATTTCTTTTCACATCACATTTTACAATAAGAATTAGTAAATGAAGTGCCAATGGCTGTTCGGTAAGTCAAAAGCATGATCAAAAAATTTACCAAAAACACTAACTCAAACCGCTTTTCTGTATTCCGAAATTCTGGAAACTGAATGCTCTGCTTTGTCTTCATTGTCTTCACACTAATTGGTCATATTTTTTCTATCATACTTTTCATTGTGGAACATATCATGCTCCATCTTCTGGAAGTGGTTGTAAAAGTAACAGGTGAGACTAGTATAGCAAACCTGTCTCTCCCTCACAAACTTCTGCGATCAGATACTTCAGGTCTTTTACTTAGTTAAATTGAATTTTGTAGTGGTCAGCTCTCCTCCCCAGAATGGGTTTAGCAAGACTGCTGAACGGCTGTTTTTAGCACAGTCTCCTTTAGCAGATATTCCCATGTGGCTTCCATGCATCCCCATACTAATACTGTTCTTTGTGTAAACACATGGATTGCATTACTTGATGCCCTTTTGATCTAAACATTAAAAAAAAAAACACAAAACAACCCCCAAACTAATAAGAAGTCAGGTTTCTTTTCAAGCTACTGGGCAACAGCATGATTTCCCTCTTCTGGCTCCTTCACCTGTGGCTGCTGACTGTTGTGGGTCACTTCTGCAATCCTAGCTGCATTCTTAATCTCTGTTTTCTCTCACTAGCACTGGCTCTTCCCTTGAATTTGTGTGTGTGTATGTGCATTATTCCCCTTTCTCTGAATTTTTGGCTGCAGAACTTGTTCCAAGTCTCCAACTACTGCTAAAAACCAGTTCATCAGCACTTGCCTTCTTGATCCTGCTGGGTGGGAAAGCATTAAAACTTTGGGAAGGATGGTCAATCTCTCTTTGCCAGTTTGTTTTTTGAGGTGTAAATAGCTGAGCTTCTATGAATACATGTTACTTAAGCTGAGGATCTGGGCCTTTGATTTACTTTTCCCAGCTGTAGCCATGCTGGCTTGTTCAATTACTTTTATAACTGTGCCATTCAATTCCATCTGAGCACTACTATGGCACTGTGATTTAGCTTAGACCCTACTTAACAAAGAATTTATTGTCTCAGTAGATAACTGATGACTGTATACTATTTCTCCTAATAACTTGAATACTACTGATAACATAGTGTGTACAGCACATTTGATGTGGAAGGGTCCCAGGTGCTTTATAACATAGTATATGAACTATATAAAAAGATAACTTTGCTCCCTGCTGAAATGCAGCCATCTCTGCTGTGAAGCAAGCATAACCACACTGCAGAACAGTTTGGGATGCAAAGTGGTGTCCAACTGAAACTGCAAGGGGAATTTTATGTAAGTAGAGTATAATTACCCAAGCTGGATGTCAGCCAGGATGCAGGGAACACCCTGGATCTTGGAGGAACTGCCAATGGGAGATGGAGATGTTACTACAGGCATACATGCTCTTGTTTCTTGATCAATTCCAAGTGGATAGCTTGTTTGTCTTTTAATTTCCTCTTTAATGCTTATATTTTTTTTTAATCAGCTGCTCTTTCTGTAGCCTTATTATATGTCATGTTCTGATTTCTCTCTTCTTACATTTCCTCTTCTACATTTCACACATCCCAGTATTTCCTCTCCCCCTACCTTCTTTCATCTAAAGCATTTCTAGCCCTAGCAAAAAGGACAAAATTAGCTGTTTACATTCTGTTGTTGAATAAAATGGTTGTTATATGAAAGTAATATATTTCACCGTATGAATAAATACAGAATTTGCACAATCAAAAATAGCTAAAAATACCTGTTTGGTTTTTTTCCTCATACATAAACAAATTCTACCCCCATCCCCAGGATTATGCCATTGAATCAATAAAATCATAGAATGGTTTGGATTGGAAGGGACCTTAACAATCATGTAGTTCCAATGCCCTTGCCATGGCAGGGACACCTTCCCCCAGACCAGGTTGCTCAAAGCCCTGTCCAACCTGGCCTTGAACACTTCTGGGGAGGGGGCATCCACAACATCTCCAGACAACACACACCTGTGTCTCACCACCTTCATATAAGAGAATTTCTTCCTAATATCTAGTCTAAATCTACTGTCTTTCAGTTTAAAAACATTACCCCTTGTCCTATTGCTACACTACCTGATAAGGAGTCCTTCCTCTTCTTTCCTGTAAGGCCCTTTTAAGTACAGAAAGGCCACTGTAAGGTCTTCCTGGAGCCTTCGCTTCTCCAGGCTGAACAATCCCAACTCTCTCAGCCTGTCCTCATATGGGAGATGCTCCAACCTGTGATCATCTTTGTGGCCCTCCTTTGGAACTGCTCCAACAAGACCATGTCCATGTCTTTGCGTCAGGGCTCCCAAAACTGGATACAGTGCTGCAGGTGGGAAGTCGCCAGAGCAGAGCAGAGGAGCAGAATTGCCTCTCTTGACCTACTGACAATGCTTCTCTTCATGCAGCCCAGGATGTGATTTGCTTTCTGGGCTGTGAGAGCCCATTACTGGCTCATGTTCAGTTTTCTATGTACCAACATCCAAGTTCTTTTTTATGCAGGGCTGCTCTCAATTGAGGGATGGTGAAATTCCTTAAATTGAGCATCCATACAAAGTCACCCTTCACACAACCCTCTTCAAAACTCCTTAAGGCTTACACTAAAATCAATGGCTAAACTCTTCAGCCAGAAGAACATTTGCTCCTGGAAAGCTGTATGATGCTGAGGGACTCGAGCAGCCCTGAGGTGAATGATGGTAGTTATAAAAATGAAGGCTATCATTTCTCAGCTCACTTTATAAACCAGCACTCTACTGGCTTCTGAGCCACCCCACCAGTGCCCATAACAAAGAGACAGTTTGGCAGCACACCCAGGTGCAGCTGCCCTTGGGCAAGGCTTTCACTCCAAAACACGTCACTGGGTGTCTAGGGCTGTATTTCAGTGTGTGTTCCACCTATGCTCAGCTATCCAACATTTCATACGGGGCCTCGTACTGCTCTGGCTAGGAGTTACGAGTGTCCTGAGTCTGGCTGGAATGGCTGGGAGTGCTGGTTATGTCACTGAGAGGTCTCTTTCCCCTGCATGAATCAAAATTTTTGTCAAACTGAGAATCTGCTTCCATATCTTCATCTATTAAATAATAAACATGTAAAACATTTAGAGAACAGTATGCTGCCTGATCCCAGTCTCTCCCTCTCAGTCTAGTGTGCTCCCCTTTACTGCAATTCTTCATTCTGCTAAATGAAATCAAATGTAAAAGTTCACAAAACTGTGCTGGGTGAAATTGGGGTGTGTTTTTTTTCCTTCCTGCCTTCATTGCAACATTGTCTCACTTTCTGTGTGAAATGTTCCACTCAGCTCCACTCTGTAATCAAAGGCTGATGAAATATCAAAGCTCAATTAATTATTATAGTGCCTAGCAGCACTGCTGTCGTTGGTGGGTGGAGAACTCATTCTATTTAATTTTGCATTGAATTCTAGCCTGCCACGTGAGTTCTCAGGTCAGGATCTCAACATATACTTTGTGGAGAGTTTCATTTGAACTTCACACATCAGGAAACATGTTTTTCGATTTTGATACAGTGCTAAAGTAAATGTTTATTTGTTTTACTTTGAATATCATAATCTTTTTTCTCTAGCCTGTGCACCTTGAATAACTTTGAAATTTCGGTTTTATTGTCCCTTTCAGTGAATTGATTTTGTTTGTCAGATGGTTTTCTGTGCACATGATGTATCCCTAGTAAACTGCCAGCTAACTATGCAACTATGTGAATGAGGGGGATGGTGGTTACAACAAGAGTTGGAGTATTTTAGAATAAAAAAGAGAAAAGTCTTCCCTGTCAGTCTGTCCCTTTCTTGAGGCAAAAAGAAAGAAGAGATTTCTTTTTGGCTGGAAATTTTGCAGATGTTCATTTTTGTGTATTTAATTGGCTGCATTGTCAGTGACATGAACTTTTGCTATGGGAAACTAAAAATACTCGAATAATAAACAGAAATGGAGTGTAACAATTACATGTGTTATTTACTGAAAAGTGTTGAATTTATTATCGTGGACATCATTGTCATCAGGGTTATCGCTGTCTTTACAGCTTTGTTGAGATGCATCATTCAAAAATCAGAGCTGACTGCGCTAGGAGCTGACTGTGCTGTGCACTGAGTGAACACCAAGGAAAAATCTAATCCCTCCTGCAAAGAGCAAAAGGGGAAGAGTTGGTAGTGCAGGTTTGGGGTTTTTTTTCTGAAAGAATAATTCATTTGTGATTAAATTTCTTTTATTTTCTCTCAGATGATTTATAGATGCCCTAAGAACTCTGGGACTGCTAAACTCTATTGAAATTGATGCAAAAACACAGCTAGGACTGATTTATTCCTTGTCAGGTGTAAACCTACAGCTTATACATACCAGAATCGCCTTCTGTAGCAACCACTTCTCATGTGGAATAGAGCAACTTTTACACAGTTTCTTTCAATTAAAAAAAAAAAAAATGCTTGACTCTTTAATGACAGAAAACAAAGAAGTCTATCTTTATCTCATCAAGCTTCTTGGCAGAATGTGAGGAGATCTGGCCTAGTGCAATTATTGTCTTCTTTTGAGTGTGCTGGGGATATTGGCATAATATCTCTGTTTTTTTCCATCTGATCTCAAGTGACCGCAACTGTTCAGAGCTTTGGTTTTCTCTGATCTAAATGATTGCAGCTCAAGCACCAGAGTGTCCCCAAGCACCATGCTGGGAGGCTGGCTCCGCACTGACTCCGAGGGAGCATTCCCATCTAGCTGACTCACCAGCACTCAAGTGCACTGCCAGCAATCCAGATATTAAACTGATCCTCCATCAACATGAGGAGGAGGAGGGAAGAAACAGATTAGTTTTTAAAAATGAAATACTGATGGTACTGAGTGCATCAATTGGACCATTTTGCCATATGCAATAGACCAAACAAAACAACTTAAATGGCCAAGTTATTTAAGTTTGCAAAGCAGATGCTGTGAGAGCTTCTGTCTTTTTTTTCACAGGGTTGTTTATTACATATTGCATCCAGACAAATTCATCGTCCCTTCGATGGGGCTTCACAAGCAAGGCTTATGAACTTAATTCTTCCCCCTCTGTCTCTAGCTAGACTGTGTGAAATGTTTTAAAGAGAAGGTTTGTAGAGTCTTTATCTTTTATTAGATCAACTCATACGGTTGGTAAAAACCAGCAAGCTTTAAGGCATATGGACTCCTCTTCAGGTTTGAAATCCTATTAAGGAAGCAGTTATGGAGAGTATACTATATGATTTATTATTGCTGGGGTTTTTTACATGTTAGTTCTATAGTTTGTTTTTTTTTTCTTCTAACATAACAAATAATGCATTTGCAGGAGATTTGTCATTGTTACTGATGAAAGCTTTTATTGTCTTCCCTAAAAAATATGGATTACAGGTGTTTTTTTTACACTGAAAGAGATAATGAATACTACTAATCCAAATTCTGAAGATAATAGGGTCAGAAAAAAGGTCAGACGAATCAAGAGATTTTACTTGAAGAGTTTTGACAATTTTGAATTTTCCAGTAGCTTTTACTCTAGAGAACTTGATTCCATAGTAGAAATTTCCTTCTAAGAATAAAAATTCTGCCCTGTCAAAAACCTTTTTGACTAGAAACAGCTGACAAAATTGACTGCTTCCCATTTTGGCTTGAAAAAGTTACATATTCAGATGGGGAAAGAGGTTTCAAGGAACTCCTGAGGGGTGCTACACATGACAGTGTAACTCTGAACTCGGCTTTAGGGACTTTTATGAGGAAATTACATTACAGGGCTGTTCCTGCCTTGGTTAGCTGGGGTTGTTTTCTTTCAGTGGAGGGAAAGCCAAGCTCAGTTCTGTAAATGAAAAGATTTAAGGAATGTATAGGAGAATGTCTTAGCAGGGGAACAGGCAACTACGAATTTCATGGAGGTTATGCCTATAGTTACGATTTAGAACAATGCCTTGCTTAAGTTAGAGGGTTTTCACAGAATCTTATAGAATTATAGAATGGTTTGGGTTGGAATGTTCCAATGCCTTTCCATAGGCAGGAACACCTTATGCTAGACCAGACTGCTCAAAGCCCCATCCAACCTGGTTTTGAACACTTCCAGGGTGGGCGTGGCCACAGCCTCTCTGGGAAACCCATTCCTGTGTCCCACCAATCTCACAGTGAAGAGCTTCTTCCTTACATCTCATCTAATTTTACTCTCTTTCAGTTTAAAGCCATGACACTCTGTCCTGTCGCTATATGCCTTTATAAAAACTCCCCATTGTTATTAACCAATAACCCAAAATCCCTTTCCATAGGGCTGCTCTTAATCCATTGATCACCCAACCTGTATTTGTGCTTTAGATTCCCCCAACCTATGTGCAAGGCCTTGCACTTGGCTTTGTTGAACTTCATGAGGCTTGCACAGGCCCACCTCTCAAGTTGGTCAAGTTTTCTCCGGACGGCATCCCTTCCCCTTCCCTCCAGCATCTCGACTGCAGACAGCTTGATGTCATGTGCAAACTTGTGAGGTGCACTCAATCCCACTGACTGAGTTTCCGCAAACTTCATCTCATTCCTTCCTTGCTCCCTTCCGTTTTCCCGTCCCGCCTGCAGGGTCCCTCTAGAGGAGTGGTGTTTATTGCGTATTTTCCTTCGGCTAAAGTGAAAGATAATTGTGGTTTTTGGATGGAAAGTCATGTGTTTTCTATTATTCTACATGTTTAATTCAGCTCTTGGGCAGGAGCCCAAAAACTGAACAAGACTACATTATAAATCAATTATTTTTCTAGCTTTTCAGCTCCAAGGCACATGTAGGTGAGATATGAAAAGGTAACAGAAATTACATTTTCATTTTTTGTTAATTCAGGTTAAAATTTTTACTTTCTATTAAGAACTGTTTTAATATAAAATTTATTTTGTAACATTGCCATAACATAAACCTTTGCTTGAAATTGAACACTGTATAATAATGGAATTCTGATTCACAGAAGGAGAAAAATACTGATGAAGCAAATAATATTTTAACAAATTACTTCAGTGGAAGTAAAAGGTATTTTTAGGGCAGATAAGTAAGAAATGATAGCAGCCAATGAAGATCATGTGAGGATGGCCATCCCCCCATGCCAAGAAAAGAACCAAACTTGATTGCGTATTAAGGGGAAGAATGTAGTTTGATTGAGAAAGGGTGCTTAGTTTTTTAACAATAGACATTAGGCAGCTGTGGGTTTTTGTGTTAAACCTCATTACTAGAGTTAGACTGTTTAACCTTTCATTGGGAAAAAAAAATTGCATAGAAAAAATGAAAAAAATATTTGAGTTCTTAATACTTCAGTGTACATTGGAGAACCATCCTTCTTTCTGTAATAATACACGAAGTGCACTGCACTAGATTGCATTTTTAATGCTTCAAGAACATTACTTTGCAATGAATGTGCTTCAGAAAAACAATTTTGCTGTGTATTTTATTGGCTGAGTTAACACAACAAATACTATAAATCCAGTAATTACTAATTGCCTCCTCCATTATAATGTAAGAAATGAATCATAAACCTTTTATTATTTTAACGGTGGACTACAGGAAGGATTAATCTTCCAGTGAAGCATTTTTCATATTTACCTGATTTCTTCTGTTATACCGCACTCATTCTCTCTTCCCAGTTTTCCTATTTAATGCTCTGTAGTGGCCCCTACTGGGAAAGACATGCCCAAAACTTATCAGCAGCCTTGGCATCTGGTAATAAATCTATTTAGCTGCTGGTGGTTTAGCAATTACCCCTTAGTGGGGAAAGGAAACAAAATTAGGAGGCAATTCTAAGTAACCTTTCACCATCTCTTGCTCTAGCTGTGGCATGCACACTGCTGCTGCCTCTGTAATGCACCATCCCAGGGTGTCTGGAAGCCTGTGTAAAGATGAGCCTGACAAAGAGAAACTGAGGAGTATGAGGTATTACATGAATGAACACTATTAGGAGTCAAATATTTATGCAGATTTTGTGTTGAGCCCCTGACATAACTTAGTTATGCACCTGGATTCACTTTCTCTTCATAAAATGAGATTTGTTAATAAATCTGGGTATTGCTCTTAAATTTCAAATGTTTGAAACAGAGTCCTGAATGGATTTTTCATTTGGTATTTACCTTTATTACTATTACCATTCCCAATGATTTTGGATTATAAAGCCCTAACTGAAGTCTTACTCTTGTTGGTAAGAAATGTACAAATGCATATGAACTGGCAGCTCCTTCTCCAGAAAGTTATCGGAGAGGGAAGAAGTTGTTTAGCTACTTTCTAATTAAATCAGTGGCTGAATGAGGCAGATAACCAAGATCTTGACTAGTTACAAGTTCTATCTGTTGGTTTCAAGCCTAAAGACCCATATGAAATCTTCCACATTACTCACTCTGTACAAAGGATGCTATCCAATATCAGCCCAAATCATCTTTTTTTTTTTTTCCCAGAGAAAAATGCCCTGTAAGCATTTTATCTGTTTCGAAACTGGACTCAGCTGGAAGAGTAATAGGTGACTTGGGGCAGACGACTGTTTTGAGGGGGGAATAAATTGTGCGCACCCTGAGGCTCCTTTCCACCTTTCTGCAAGGACAACACAGCCTTAATTCCATAACGTCTTACACATAGCAAGGTACAGACATGTGGTGTAAAGGGTTGAAATGTAAACGGGAGTTTCTTCTGCAGTACTCACTTTTGATCTCTATTTCTCAATGAAAAGAAAAAGCAACTCTCCTATAACTGCTGAGTTTACAGCATTATACATTTAGAAATTGACCCAGAGTCCCAAGTAAATTACCCAGTTCTGGAAACAGAAAATACTGTAAAAAAAGGAGTAGAAGTCTCTGAGAAAACAAAGATTAAAGGCTTGAATTAACTTAAAGGAAATGATTTAGGGATTATTTTTTTCCCCTCTTCAAATACCAAAAAGTTGTGAGAAAACAAATTAATCTGAACACATTAGTCTTGTGGCATCTAAGGTCAACATATGACAAGGATAGGAGCCATGTAGATCACTACCAAGTTGCACGGGGCACTAGAGAGTTTATAATCGGAATCGCTTCCTGGAAACTTCATATAGGGTCCTTTCCCCCTACGTCTTTCTGGATATGAACGATCTGTGCACATGAGTAAACACTTATGTGAATTTGATAAAGACTGAGGTCTTGAAGCCTGGTGAGGTACAACAGGACGGTGAAGTAGACACGCAGCGTGAAGGAGGATAAGATTACAACAGGTGTATTGTTC
Organism: Apaloderma vittatum; assembly: GCF_000703405.1. Taxonomy (NCBI): domain Eukaryota; kingdom Metazoa; phylum Chordata; class Aves; order Trogoniformes; family Trogonidae; genus Apaloderma; species Apaloderma vittatum. The sequence goes on from NW_009704114.1 coordinate 109,969, forward strand.
AGCAACGAGAAAAAAATCTTCCAGAAGACTCAGCTTGCTGCCTCTGTTGTTGCACTGTACATGTGTTTAAAGCTGTACATGTAAATAGAGCAAATATTTTCATCTTTGGTGACCTTTTTAGCCTGCTGGGATGTCACCATTTTCTTCCTTGAAATACTGGTCCCAACTCCTGCTTTCTTTCAGACGTCACACTATTTCAAACTACCTAATGTAATGATAGGTAATATGATAATATGACCAGAACAGTCATATTGTTTGCATTACAGAGTGAATCACTGGTGTGATGATGTTTTGATTTAAACTCAGCCCCTATTCCCTTTTGTATTTCAACAACTGAGCTTAAGTGGACAGCTTAATTCCTCTTCATCTGTATTTATATCTGAAGAGTCAAACAACAGAACGCATCAGTAGAAATATTCCTCATCAGCGTCCAGCTATAAAATATTAGCTTACATGTTTCTCAAAATGTAATCTATTGCTAAAATTTTTAGCTCATTTTGGGTCTCCCTGCCCAGGAGCTGGCAGCAGGGGGAATGCAGGCACCAAAGGGACCAGCTGCACCCCTCAGCCAGGCCACCGGTGCCTCTGGGGAAAACATATTTAAGACAAGACCACAAACGCTGCACAGAGGGAGGAAGATCAGGGAACAAAGAGAATGGGAAACAGCAGAGGGAACACAGAGGTCAGGAGAAGGGAAGGGGAAGGCTGAGGTGCTCGGTAGTGGAGCAGATATCCATACTGCAGTCCCTGGGGAGGACCGTGGCAGAGCAGGTGGGTGTTTCCTGAAAGAGCTGTGGAGTGTGGAAAAGAGCCCACCCTGGAGAAGGGGAAAAGTGTGACAGGGAAGCAATGTTGCAGTGAAACCTTTAAATTACTTTGAATTTTTCCAGTTCCTTTTTGATCTGAAGATCTCAAAATACTTATTTGGTAAGATTCAAAATTGTGTTGTCACATAGGGAAATATGGTAGCATCCATTTGGGGAGAAGTTACTGATATAGCCATCAGAATGACATGACTGAAGACAGACCATGGGCTTTTTAACGCTTCTCTGTTAGTTTTATCCTCTAGGTTAAGTCATCTTTGACACTGAAATGCTTCAAAGCTCCTAACTGACAGATGTGTTTTTACTGTTTCTCCAAATAGTTGCTGAAGAATTTCGTCCTGCTTTTGGTCATTTCACACTGGTCTCTCCAATCACTGGCTCACAGGAGATGTTGCCCTGTCTGTGATACACCAGCAGTCCTCAGTCAAATTCAGCATTCAGAAATGGCAAATCAGCCTCCTGCATAGTCGTAAGAGTCGATGTAACTGAAAGGAGAGAGGAGAAGAAAAATAGGACTTCTGATCTCGTGAGACATCACTTTTACAAGCTTTTTGTCCATATCACTAGAGTCTGAAATATTTCTTAAAGAAGTCTCCTTCCCCAAAACTGAAAATCTCATATGAGTCCAGAAGCTAGAACTTTTTTTTTTTAAAAAAGGAGTACTTTTTAAAGAAAAAAAGATTGAAAATTCCCTAGCTCCAATGCCATTGGTTAGGGAGATTAAGGAGGGCAAAGAGAGATATTAAAGGCTAAATTCATTGCTAGTTCAAATCAAGAGAAGCCTGTGGATAATCTAGCTGTTCTGTCTGTTCTGTAAAGTACAGTGTTATCTACAATTACAGCTCTGTAAAGAAGCTTTATATAAGTCACTCATCGTCCCCATCACAACATGCTATAACTGTCCTTAATAACAGACTGACCATTTATTATAGGCTTTCATTTCTTGACTAAATAATAGTTGATGTAGAGGAATTTGAGTGAATGTGGTTAAATGTGTTTATGTATGTTTTGTATGTATAAAAATCAACCCCAAATGTGAGCAAACAACAACCACATAAATTTTATGCATGTGTATCTAAGGTTTTAATGACAGCTCTAGCACTGTCTCAGGGTTAAGGTTCATGAACAAAACAGTGATAAAGGACTATTGCCCGTCACAACTGCTAAAAAAAGAAGAGGAAGAAGAAGAAGGAAAGCAAAGAAAAAAAGTTTTTGTTAATTAGAAGGATTTTGCCTTAGAATCAAAGAGTCTGTAGATGAAGAAATCTGCAGAAATTATCTAAGGCCGCCTCAACCTTAGCATTTATTATTCAACACCTCACTCATTGCCCTGATTATAAATATTTAATCACTCAACAACTGTAAGTGCTTGTGTCTTCCTGGAGGACCTGCAAGCATTAGGAAATAAAGGGATGGGGGGAGCAGGAAGGAGGGGGACTAGAAAGGCAGAGAGCCTAAAAGATGTGTTGAGATTATGCAGGGACAAGTGAAAAGGTGTGAAGGACGCCACTGAATTGGGCCTTTGTAATCAGGTTGCAGGAACACCTGAACGCTAATTCATTTTGTTTCTATTCACTGGACTTCAAAGCCATATTTTTTTTTATTGCATGGCAGTCTCTGACAGAGGGTGCCCTTGGAGAACAGGCAGAAAATGTTCTTAATGAAAGCAGAGCCCCAAGCAGTGAGAGGTGCCATCCGTGTACCCTCCTTTGTCTGTCACAAAAAAAGCAGGCTAGCTTGGCAGGCTTTTGGGCCTATCAATAATGCATGAGAAGAATTACATCCACCCTGATGCCAGGAGAAGGGAACGGCAGGGAAGAGAGTTGTGTTACACTACCCTGAAAGTGTGTTTACTTCCTATATATCCTCCCTCTCCATGTAGAATGTGTGCTTTTGAATATAGATTTATAATGTATGGCTTGCATGCTCTGTGAAGGAGAGCTGTTACTTTCTGTACCTGTAAGGGATATGTGGATTTTCATTCAACACTGCTGAGGTTCTTGGGCTACGCTGTTTCAGCCTGAAATCCAGCGAGGTTAATTTTAAGATTTTGGTTCATATCTTAAAAAAAAATTAAATGAAAAAAAAACACACCTTAAAACATAATAGGGGGGAAGACCTTCTTTTCTTAACATTACACATCATTTGGAGGGTCCCCAGTTTGCCTTCACTGTAAGGATTATGGTTTAGACATGAATGTATTTCATGTTCTTTTCCTTTGTTTTTTTTTTCCCATTCAGCACTAGAAAGAAAAATAAGTATATTAAAGTTTTGAATATATTTTCATGTAAGAATGAGGAACTTCCAAAACATCAACATATTCAAAGGTACAGCATAAAATTAAGGGTACATGCTGCAAACTATGATTCTTTTTTACTTTCTATCCCGTAATAAGAGCTGCACTCTTGAGGGCTTATTTGTTTCAGACAATATTGTGCATTTTTTGTAATTTCTTGTATAAACATGTCCTCCACAAGCACAGCCACCAGTGATTTGACAAAGTACTCAGAGGCCTGTATTTTCATCTCAGAAGTTTCAGGATACAGTATGGGCATTCTGCAGTTTGGCCCAGCCAGTTCTCGTGCAGATTTTCCAGGAGATTTTTCCTGAAGCACAGCTGAAATTTAAATAATTCCTTGCATATTTTGTTCAGCTCAGCTCAGTCAAAGTGCTGCTCCTGAAGCCTGCAGAAGGAAGGCGTTGGCAAGTGCTTCAGTGTTCAACTCTGAAGTCAAGACTTCGATGGGTATGGTGAACCAAGATCTTTTGTGTCCCAGGGTAACTGAGGAAGGCTGAACATGCAGTTAAGTTTAATACATCCCACTTATAAGATCTTCGTTGGAAAAAGTGACCTAACTGGTTAAGCAACGGGTGGATTTGAGAATTTAAGTCTTCCTCATGTAGGCAAGGAGACTGAGCCAAGCATACTGTTCCTGGTAGAGCTGGCCGGTGTCCAGCCTCACCATCCTGACTGTGCCAGCTGTACTGCACAGAGCAGTCTGCTCTTCCATGTCAGAGGTGCAACGTTTACCACAATGGAGCTCAATAATCAAGGAAAAGTCTTGAGGGAAGAAGATAAATGTGAGGTATCCAAATGCAAATGCTTGTGCTCTTCATTCTAGTGAGGGTAGGTGCAGTTCAGAATGTCCAGAAGTTGTAAGTGGTCTTATGAACACTAACAATGGCCTCAGGAGAAAAGACAAAATGCCAAGGCAGTAAAGATAAAACCTGAAACTCCACTTTCTTCAAAGAAAGAAATTAATTCTTTTCGCAGGGCTTGCATTTTTTGTGACTTCCTTGTGAGGGACCACAGGGATCTGCTATGTGAGTTATGAAATATTATTTTGAAGAGATTAATATTGTCTCCTTCAACATAGATAAATAGGAGACTACTAAAGTTGTGCTGTGTCAGCAAGCTGGTACCTTACCATTTTAAAGTGGAAGATTCATAACCAGCTCTATTTGCTATGATTCCACATGCGTAACACACTGCAAAAGACAATCCATAAAATAATAAGGCCTTCCTCTTAAACTTTAGAACTTTCCTCTTTCTTCACAATGGTTGTTTTGGAGAAATGCAGTTTGAAAGAGTCACAGTAAAAGGAAATGTGTCATCATTATGGAACTTAATCATGTTAGGTGTCTGAGCTGGAGCTTGAGGTGATAGTAGCTAATCTTTCATTAGCAGCACTCGGAGACTTTTGCTGTTCTACAAAGCACTGTAAGGCGGGCTTGCTGGCCCTCTGTTTTCACAAAAACACCCAGAGACAGGAGCTCACTTCCAGACTCAAGAGTAGCATGGTTATGACATGACTCCCTTCACTTATGGCTCTCCAGAACTCATAGTGCTCCTGTGAGATTCAGATGAGGCATGTGTCCATCTCAACCATCACAGGCGTTGTTACCTGCTTAAGAAGCTAACCTGCAACCAGTAAATCTTGTTGCAATAATGAAGCTTGGCACTGCCTGTGGGCCACCTCCTCCTCTCTTTCGCCTTCTCTCTGTGCCTGGGGTTGGCCACAGCCGGAGCTAAAAGCAAGCTTCTGCTGCGGTGCCAAGCTGCCCCAGGCTTCTGCCAAGCAACTGCCTGTTTCGTCTTTGGCTGCTGTGTGTAAAATGGCAGATCTAATGAGACAATGTGGAGCAGCTGGTTTTGGCTGTTCCTCTGGCACAAGTGATTATAGCCACAAGTTGAGGTGTGAACAATTTGTATGTCAAAGACCATTTTCACCCAGGTGAACTCCTTTGAAAATTCCTTACCAGAAGCACGTTCTTGGGCTCAACCCTAGCACTTCAGGACTTCACGTGTGCCATACTCCCCGCTCCTCCCCACAATCGCCCCCCACACCCTTCCTCAACCTGGCACAATGTCCTTCCTGGATGCAGCACAGGTACAGAGCCCACAGTGCTTAAGCAAGTGATAAGTTCAGAGTGGAAGTCTTTTGAAGAGGCCCTCCAGCTGGGCAGCGTGGGATGTTCGGAGGGACAGACATTCCTCCTCTGCTTCCTGCAGAATGTGTATCCAAAAATGCCAGCTCAGGCATCACCCCTCATCGATGCTCTATGATGATGTTATTGGTGCCCGAGCTCTGCAAAAAGACGAAAGCCATAAACATGCTAATGGCAGACTGTAGCTCTGGCTTCAAATGTGAAGATACAATTAACTCTAAGAGGTCTGTTCTTCCCGTGGTTTATGTGGATGAGTAATAGTAAAGGGGCTTACACATATGGACATCAAGGGGAAGCTTATTTTGCTTGAAATTAATACATATCAAACAGCATGATACACGGGGTTTTTTTTAACATTACTATCTTAAGATGCACTAAAGTACCCAGTGCCCTGAACTGAACTGGAAAAGTGCTGTAATTGGTATAATTGTTAGTGCTTCTTTCACCTGCCTTTGCTTTGCTTTGCTCTTTTTTTTTTCTTCACAGAGAATGAAAACGACTTGTACAATGCAGTTTTGATAAAGTAAAGATTAAATAAAAACAACAAAAAAAAATCTCCACATATACTGTTCTTAGTAAGATCAGTGCATAACATGTCATCTTCCTCTCTCCTCCTTGGAGAGATAAAAAGTGACTCATTACCTTGCTTCACTTTAATATTTTAGATATATGAAAAGACAGAGACAGTAACAAGGGAGTCAGTGAACAGGAATATGAGTGCTGGAGGTGGAGGAAGAAGGTTTGGAATGATACATAAAGAGAAGTTGAAGTGAAATAATGTTCTGGAGAATAAGCACACACTACTGATGGGGGAGGTAGGGACAAGAGCACTTCTGTTTACTTAATTAGCATGTGGAATACTTTGGAATAAGTTATATGCATTTTGATCCCATATGAGTTATTATTATAGCTTGCCAACATAAAAACATTTGGAAATGCCAAACAGTGTAGTGAATCTTTAAAAGAGCCTGTTTGCAATCATTGGTTGTTTTATGTTCCTATTAGAGAATGGAATGATATATGGCATTGCTGTGTGATATACTGCACCCCAGTTTGCTGAATTTATCAGGGAAACAAACAGGACCATAATGACTCACAAGTGCTGAGGGTAGTAGAGACCTGTGTGGGCTTCCCAATAGTTTAGCTAATCCTTCACAGCATATTGTATGTTGAAACACACTATCATCTTTACACTCCCTACTTCTAAGTCATTACATAAGAACCCTTTTAACATACATTATTGAAAAATCTCTATTACAGTCCATCATTTTAGTGAATTTGATTAAATCTTCATGACAGAAAATAAGATATTATAACACATGCACTTGTATTGCAAAGGTCCTGCTGTATGTGAGGCTTGGATGCCTTATTATGTTCAAATGAACTGTCCTGAGAAAATAATTTAGTGAGAAATGAACTTAGAGAACTAAAAGCATTTAGATCTGAACAAATTACTGAGCAAAATTGCCTCGCCATGAAATCTTAGACTCATTGTCAGAGATGTTTAGTCTACTCTGAATGTTTGATCTATAAGGACTCTATTCAGAGCAAATTTCCTTTTCCATGGTTTTGGCCACAGAGACTCCATGAGGCTCCCACAACTTGGCACTTAGAGATCCCTCAGCTTGGTTTTAGAGCCAAATGTTTCTGGGCACTCCTCTGGAGGAGCTTTGGCTCAAGACTTTGGCAAAGGCCACTGACTAGAGCTGAGGAAAAAAGTTGTCATGCCTACCTTCATGCCCTTATATGGGGGAGCCATTGACTGATAAGATTAGATCTGTCCAGTCCCTTGTCCTAGGGGGGAATGGTGATATCAGAATGTAAAGAGTCCTCCCAGGCAGGCTGACAGCACCACTAAGGCTTACACAAATGACTTCCTTATGCTTGCCTGTACTCTGCTAGAAATACTGGAGGGGGCTCTGGCACACGGGTTTGTCACAACTTGCTATGGATCTACTTGTAGCTACAAATTGACTGGCATACTAACAGATGGTCTTTCTTCTGTGCATTTATCTTGCTTAAATATGGCACTGTCCCTGATGCTGAATGGCTGCTGGCTTCCACCCCAGAGGTGGCTGCGTTTCAGTGTCAGATGAGGAAATAAAATGCTCTGAGACCCTTTGGGAGGAAAGAAGAACTGTACAAATATCATGTGTTGCTCATGAAGTGTTTGCACGATTTATGAATGCTTTTAATGTCGATTTTCTGGTATGCCCTTAACTTTCTGAGATGGTACAAGATCTGTTCTCATCTGGTTCATGCACAGTGGCTCATATGCATCTGGTTGATATGCATCTGGTTCCAGTGGTCTGGAACCTTTTCACATCAGGACAGACAACAAGTATGGCTTAAGAAGTGATCTCAGGCAGAGGCAGAAAAGAAAAGCTTTGCTACACCTACAGTGTCCTGCATCAAGCTGTACATGACAAGGCTAAGTACAAGTCTGTACAAAACTTAACTTTCCTCACAGATGAAAAGAATTACCATTGCAATTATGTTTGTTGAAACCTGTCGTAATATCAGTCTCCATTTGGCCTCAGAGTTCCAGAAGATTATGCAGCTACAGCAGGAGTGCCTAGTAGGCACAGACATGTGGCACTTTCTACTGAAAGATGGAAAGAAATGGTTGATTCTCTCTCCAGAAAGCCTGGTATCAGACAAATGGCACCGTATCTTACCTTTGCATTTAATGTCTCCCAGAAGTGCCAGCTTCTGCTACATAGGAGAAGTCATTTTGGCTTTCTAATGCACCTTTCCTCTCAGAGCATTTGCCACAGCCGTATGGTCACTATGGCTGATTCTGCAAGAAGTTCTGGCCGGTGCTCCCTGGGCAACCATTCAGCTAGGTCAGCACCTGTGGGAAAAGGCTGATTTCTGCCTCCTCTGACCCTGTGCAGAGATGGTCTGCTTCTTAATCCAGGTGCATTCCCATGTGCAATGCTTTCGGGTTCCAAGACTTTGTGAGCAGCTTGTCACTTGATACATCTGATTACCATAGTTGTACTAGACTTTACATAACACCTCTACATACATGTTGACACCTCACATGATAGTCAGAGAATTTCCCAGACACCCTTTGCAATGTAATGTTGCACCAAATTCATCAAAGCTGGCACAGGGAGACATAAATCATAGTTCAAGCCTTACCCTGGGCATTTGAGCTGCTCAGTCCCCCTAGAGGATAGCCAAAGTTTCCAGATGCAGCTGACCTTCCTTTTTGTTTTTTCTCCCTAGCTCTTCTGTCATTGAACAAACCCTTAGAGAGACAGGGCCCCTGTCTGCATATGTTCTAAATCACTGTAGTGCACCAGCTGTGCAGATTTCAACCCTACTGGTGGTTTAGGCCAGATGCATCAGGTGTGTGGAGTGTAACTGAACTATTGGACGTGTGTCAGGTCAGAAAATATTTTCTTCCACCTCAAAGGAATCTGGACACAATCAGGACTTTTACTGTCAAAACCACCCAGGCATGTTTGCTCCATCACTAACAACAATTCTGCTAGTTATACTTAGTGTAAGTAAAGAATTTTGTCCTTTCTTGTTCAGCTTACTTCCTCCTTTCAGTTTTATACTGTTGCTTTCAGCTGTATCTTTTCTTTTTAAAAAAAGTATCTTGTTTTCAAATATCAGCTGTGTGAAGAACTGTAATTTCTGTTTCCATATCCTTAAGTATGCATTAAGCTTTCCCATTGTTTTTCTGTATAGCTCCCTTCTTACGGTTTATTTAGCTGTTGCTCCAGACAGTATGCTTTCTTGTCCACTGTCCAGGACAGAGAACAGTAATTCCATTTGTGTGGAAGACCAGTTATGTAAGAAAAGACTATGACCTCATTATATGATATCCTATGGTATGATTTTTCTCCATCTTTGGCCCACACTTGACTTATTTTGTTTGCTGCTATTTTATATATATAGCTCATATGAATTTTTAGTTGTCAACCACCACTTTAGTTCTTCCTTCCAGATCATCTCTCAAAAGATCTTCTACACCACAGATTATTTTCCTGATGTGTTTCTTGTATCCAGCTGTAGTACTGTACATTGAAATGATTGGAAAATTCTTTTGTTTACTCTCTATTCACACCGTTATAATTAAATTATCTAAGTCTTCATTCCTCTCCTTTACATCTACTGCACATTTAGTATCATTCGCTAACTTTGTCAATATGTTGCTTAATCTTGGGATTGTTAATAAAGATGTTATGTAAGACCAAAGGCTGATCCCTCTGGTGCCCCTCCTCAATCATTACACTGTGGTTTATCATTACCTTTCTTTGCATTCTTGTTTACCTATTTATCCAATAATGTTTGTTTTCAATCCACATAACACTGTTTTTCTCCGAGTCAACTTCAATTAATTTTTCAAGTAAGGTTTTTTCAGACACTGTATCAAATGTTTTTTCTAAAAATCCAAATGCATTACATCTGCTACTTTCCCTTCATCCATTAATATCGCTGCTTTATCCAAATACACAACTGAGGTTGTCTAGCAGATTAAGGAGGAATTTTTCAAAGGACTCAGGCCTGTGCTCCATGTTCATGTAATTTGCATATATTAAAGGTATAGCCATATTTTTGTGCCCAAAAATAAATTGCAAGGGTAAATCAAAGTAGTAGGTTCTCTACCACTTTATTTGCACCAGCTTCTAATATTTAGAGGATGAACGTCTAAATTTCTACCTGTATTGACTTACAATATGCAAAGACTTGCAGATAAAAACCAAAAAATGTTAGAAAAATCAATATATTTTTACCTGTATTAGTAGCTTTTGATTATTGAAAGAATATCCGTAGATAGAAATTCTGTAGCTTAAAATTGAAACACACTGTAAAAATACTAGTTGAAAGTTGTTTGCATAATATTCTCATTATTACAATAAAGTTCTTAATGATTGTGGTTCCATTGTTGGTTGGATGATTAGAGACATTTTTTAAAATATAATTTTGGGAGATTTTTAAATTTTATTGTCAATCTAGAATTCTAATAGAGTAAACTAATTAGAGCTTTCAATGATAATTGTTGCAAACAACAATCTTTCTATATTTGAAAACACTTGCCATTTTTATTTTCTTCAATCTACATGATTTCCCTAACCCTTCATAAAATATTTTTAGAATGACTGTAACTTAATATGTTGGTTAAGTGAAATAATCTCTCATTCAATTTCTTTTGGAGTCTTGACACAATAGAAAAGGGAGAAACTTTTCTTTACTATGTCTTTCTTTTTCAAAAGGTGAAGAATCTCAGCTGACCATGGTGAGAGAATGATCCATGTCAGAACACTATGATACTGAGCCTGACTTTTCCCAGGTATTACAACCACATGCTTCTCTTTAATCCATTGAGAAAAAAAGGATCAGAAATTTCATCGGCCCAAATTGTGAAGAGTTTATTTGGTGGGGTTCTATTCTCTGTCCATCCGAACATTTACCCATTCATCTGAATTTCTAACGCTACTGTCTTTTTCAGCACTTAGAAGCAGCTGAGTTTCTTTTCTTTCTTGCACTGCATATGATTAGGGCTAAGAAAAACATGTAGTGCTAAAGTGGCAGTACAGACTCGGAGGAAAACCTGTCTCCGAAGAGCTGTCACGTACCATTTTGTCCAGGCTGCTCATCTAAACTCATGGAGCTAAATTTATTCCTGTTATAACTCCATGTCTTCATTACAATTTTGGCCCCTTATGCCTTCTTTCTGCTCCATGGGAAGCATTTCTTCCCAGTGTATGAACAATCACTGCAGTATCTCCACTGTTCTCCTTTTTGTGTTGTCTTGGGAACTTTTACTGCTTGTAAGAAAGTACCTCGCAGCCAGAAGACCCAACCAGAGCTTATGCAATTGCTAAGGTTAGAGCACTATCTTTTACAAGCGATCAGAACGTTCATTGGTGACATATGATCTTAAACTGCATAAATTGTCAACTTGCAGCTGGAGAGTGATGAGCTTCTGAGCTATCTGCAGTGACTGCTTTAGCAGAAGGGATGCATAATATTAACCATAGATCTGAGCAAGTTGAAAGATGTTGAATTTTGAAATTTATCAATGGTAAGTATTTCATTTTCTTAAAAATATTAACTCTATTTTCACTCTGGATTGATGTACTGATTCTAAAAGGCTAAAATCACAGAAAAATAAATGACCTTCCCCTATAGCAGAAATTCTGTAACCTCTCAGCGATATTTGAGATGCACTGTGATCTAGTAAATCCTGTGTGCTGACAAAGGAATCAGCCCTATTATCACAGGTTTGTTCTAGTGGTAAAAAGAAATATGGTAAAGGGTATTTTGGGAAAAAAATAAACACACAAAACACAATAAAGATGATAAATGAATCACGGTCATCTCTTATAGAAAGACGTGTTGTTATAACACAGAAGGCAACGTAATTTAAACCTATAGGCAGGAAAGGAACTCTTGAGAGAACTGCAGCAATAGTGAGCACCATGTGAGTGAATGAATGGAAGATAAGATTTTTGATTCCATTCCTTCAGTAGCTCTGCAGCTTTGAAAATCTCAACCAATTAATATCAGAAATGTGAATACTTCTTTTTATTCAAATAAGAATAAAAAGAAAATTAATAATTTACTGTATTTTTAAATAATAATAATAAATCATATTTATAAATACTTTACTTTCACAAGTCAAGGCAGGAAAGCTTCAGACTTTTAGACAAGGGATTTACTGTGCATTATCATCAAAGTCCTAGGGAGGTACTCAGCATCGCCTTTCATTTATCAAGGACCATATTTTGCCACTGTCACGCTCACTGAGGACTATCTTATTCCACAAGTGATCTAATTGACTCAGTGTCAGAATTTGCCTCTAATTAAGGATGTTCTTGCGATTAAAGCACAAGGTGCATGTCAAGAGACTTGTCTTTGACATAGGATTGTGAAAATCAGAAAATTCTCTGAAACCAAATGTTAAAATCTCATATTAAAGAAGTATGTCTCTTTTTTCTGTTGCCAAAGCTGAAAAAAAACGAGCCTGATTTCCAGGAGCCATAGCATTTCACAGTCCAGTTAAACTCAAAGGAAGAAGTACTGAACTTTGTGTACATACATCATCATTTGTCACTTGAGAGTGATCGCAAGACCTTAAGCACCAGAAGCGCAGTCTGCCGGCTGAAGTGATAAAGAAGAAATAGCACTGAGAAAGTAATTGGTCAGATAAAAGAAGATAGCATAATTCTCAACCCCAGATTAATGGAAAACTGTGAAAATATCAGTTTATTATAGAAATGGTACTAATAATGCAGCCCGACACAGGTATATTTTGAAATATATTCCTCTCTGTTACCTATTTTATTGAACTATCTAGATAACCAGTGCTGTACTCAGTTGCAAGCATATTAGGACAGACACTACTTTTGGGGTCTGGAACTACAGAGTTCAAATATGAAAAATATGTAGGCATGGCTGAGACTGATACTATAATGGAAAAAATTATAATTCTGTTATTTATTGTTTATGTGTACTCTTAATTAATGTAAACAGCACAAAACCTAATATAAACAATACAAAATGATATAAACAGTAGTGCTAGTAAACTGATTCTCATTAACAGCCGTTCCTAAACAGGATTTCTCCTAGCAAATATCTGTTCTTTGTACCACAGACTGGGATTTCCACCCCTGCTCAGTACATGCTACCTCCTAGCTGTGGCTTCAGACAGCAGCGTTTTTGACTGCAGGTGAAAATGGCAAAACCTGAAAAGGGTATGGAAGTGTTTAAAATATCCTTGTAAGCCAGAAAATTGATCAAAGATCACAGAGCTAGGCAAATCTGCATAAAATGTAAACTGGAAGATAACATGCATGAGCAGGAAACAACATGCTTTATGCACTGAGAGGATGTAGTTTGTCTTATGTAGCTCATACTACGGGCTGATTAACGACTTTGACTTTTCAGTCACGGGATCCGTTTCTAAACCCAACAGAAGTATTAGGTGATAATTGATTCTTCTTTTAGCTGATGGTAATGATTATCAAACATTAGCATGCTGTCAGTCTCTATTTAAACCCCTTCAAGAATGAATTAAGCATGGTAACTAAATAACCTTGAACCCTCCTTCAAGATCCCATTAAGATACAGTAGCACATGAGCTACAGGTAAACACTGTGCATGCCCTGAAATGAAGAGATTCAATATTCCACACTAAGTTACATTCCAGAGGAATGAAATAATTAGTGGTGAGTGGGAGGAAGGGAAGGGATAAATAGCCATAAACATGCAGTGGGTTAAATTTTCAAAACACTAGCACATTCAAGCAATAGAATATACTGATGGGTATCTCCAGTCTCACATGCTGGTGTGAGTTCCACTGTTGTGTAGATTTAATTCACCCTATTTGACTATTGTTTATTCAATTGAGTCTGTAGGTGTCTTAACCATAGATCTTGTGTATTTAATTGCTTAATTTATAGGTAGAGTTGCAGAGGTACTTTTTAAAAGGTATTTCTGGTTTCTTTTTCCTTCCCCATCACACTACTGAAATACTGATAATCACTTAAGAAGAAATCTTTCAAAAACACAAATGGGAAATAAGTGCCCCAAAACAACTGGCATACAATAGAATTTCTCTCTAATAGCAGACCACTGGAATCTTGAAACTTTAACTCATGGAACAGACGTATCTTTTGATGCTATCTATTGAACAGAGTAGTGGCCACTTACATGAGATAACTAGTGCTCCAAGTTTATAGTAAAGCAGATGTATCAAAGCTACATCTTGCCACATTGTTGGAAAATATATGCATGCACAGGATTTTGCTGAACACAGAGATGAAACCAGAAGGAAAATAGTAGTGCTGGTGTTGATCTGTAGAGTTCTGATCCTTTTCTTCCACATTTACTTTCTTTCATCAGAATTTTGCATGTATGCACTTGACTAGGGATTAATAGGTTTGTTAACTGAGCCAGGATGAAGATCTGGAGAGGGAGAGAGAGGGGAGGGGAAAAAAAAAAGAAAGAAAAACAGCCTGCAGACAACTTGAACATGTGAATTTTCTTGGCTCAAGCTTTGAAGATAAAGCAGTGCCCTAGAGACTGTGGTAAAAAATAAGCTCTCGATTAGGCATCAGAAACAAACTGACCAGCCTCCAACTAGATTTCTTCTACTGGGCTTCATCAGAGCAGCAATGTGCTAATGTCTTTGTTATTTTAAAGTCACACTGCTTTCTTGCCTTTTTTTTTTTTCAGGTTAGGGAAATGCAATTGTGTTCAGCTTTTTTAGCCTAAATGATTGCTTAGTAATTTTACTATTCCATAGAAGTGTTTCAGTGTTTATGTTGAAACGTATTAATGAAACTTACATCATGAAACCCCTCTGAATTCCTCATTAATTGAGTTATACCTGAAGCAAAGAATGGTACTGTAGTAGATACTCACATTCCACCATCCCTTCTTTCTATTTTAACTTTTGTACGGGAGAGAGACTCTTCACTGTAGCAGAGTTTCTGTCCTGAGACAGCAATCTTGGACCTTACGAAAAGGCTTTGAGGAATCTAGAGGCTTGTTCCCCACTTAGTGTGAAGGATCCGTGATCTGATGGTCTAGAAAGCCTTATCTACTGCTGTCTTGAGCTTCTGAAGGTGAGAGTGAGTCAAAGTTGAATGAACATACAAGCCTGTTCTCCAGTAGCAGAAAAACAGTGAGAAATGCTGGCTAACTCTCAACTAGCAGCTGTGGTCAGGTGGAACTAAAAAGCTTTCCTACAAAGAGAATTTTGCCTGGGATCTTTCCATGTTGCATGCTTCAGATTTATTAGTGTGCGTATGCCCTTTACCTGCACTAAATGTCAGCTTAAGTAGGTGGTATTACCTTTCATTTTCCATGGGTAAAGCGCATATATGAGCATAGCATAGTGAGTGATCAGTAACTTCTTAAGTCATGGCAGTTTGACGCCAAGCCAGCTCCTGGCTGCGCCAAATTATTCTGATCCTTCAGATCTTACATTGATCAGATTTTGCTAAGGCTCAGGCCCTTGTTCTCAGGACTTAAGAAATTAATTAGTGCCTGGAGTAGTACTGTATGACTGAATGATTCCAGATGGTCACTCCAACAGGGCTATTGAAATAAACATTCATGAAAACTACGCAATGGGATATGACAAGCCTTTATTTAAACTGTAAGTCTGAAGGATTAAAGCCCCGTTGTTTGGAGTTTTCAGTCATATAATGGAGTTTTTTCTATGTACAGTACTTATCTTGTCTCTATCTCTGTAGTGTTTGAGCACCTCCCACGCTTTGATGTTTATCTCTCTCACAATACCTCTGTACAACATCAAGTATTTCTACCTCTATTTTACAGACTAACAAGAAGTGGGATAGGGTCCAAGGTCACACAGGAAGAGTGCAGCTTAGGGAGGAACTGAATGGTGACCCAGGCTTACACACTACCAATTAGCCCTTCTTCTCCCTTTGTTTTCATGCTCAGAATCTGAGACTGTTGCTGAGTTTCTCTCTGACACTGATCACTAGAATGGACAGGAAGATATTTGTTTAAAATTTTGTTCTAAAATATCACAACAAGGAAAAGAAGGGTTTGGGGGGTAAGCAACCTTATCATGGGAATTCATCAAATCAACACATCAAGGAGAAATTTTGTTTCAACTTAAAAACCTCAGACAATCCATGCACTTCAAAATTTGTCATTGTTTTATAAAACTAAAAGAGATAATATACAGAGGGAAAAAAGACTTTAAAGGTGCATGAAAAGGAATTGCTTTTCTGTAGCAAACAACGTTTGTTCAACTAAATTAAGTTAAATTAAAAAAATAATTAAACTTGAAAAATGTTTTTTAAAATAATGATTTAAATTTTTGAGGTTTTTTTTTAAAAAATGCAAAAAAAACCTTGCAGTCTTCCCTCTTTTCAGTCTGTGCCAGCAGTAGCTGATAATATGCCATTCTAGCTTATCCCTTCATGATCCTTTCAGTCACAGTACCATGTAGTGTCAGAGATTACAGGGAAACAAACATCTCTCTATTTGTGGTGGAATAACAAAAGCAAAAGTAAATAAAAGGACGATGGGTCCAAAAGATGATAAGAAACCTAAGTCATATGTGTGTTTCATTCAAGAGGGACTGAACAAAGTGATACACTTATCAACCACCCATGCTCACTCAGCTTTCTTCCTCTGGACCTTGTATTCGTTCCCACTGTAACATGCATGTTCCACATTTGTACCTGCTGGTCCAGATATGTTGGGCACTGTCTGAACAGATTTTAAGCAAGTACCTATCTATGAGTGCTTTTGATCTGAACAGATTGTGTGTATAAATTAAAAGGATTGTGACAAGACACAGAGATTAATGGTTTGAGACAAAAGTTGAGATTTGAATCCAATTTTCTGAACCCAACTACGAAAGAGACCTTCTTTCTTAATATGGATCTTACAGACTGAGAGTAGGTGCTCTCACTTCTACTAGTGGTATTTAGTCTATTGAATTAATCTTAATTTTCAGTGTTGTAAGTAAGAGAAAAATCAAGTCTGGTAAGCCGAATCCTGTATTCATTATTGACTCAGGCATAACTCATGTTGGTTTCAATCAGTCTGAGTGGATATTTTTACTTATTACTCATCTCACAGTCATTTCTATCACTAACCTCTCCAAATATCAGTAATGAGAAACTCTTCACAACAGTTTCTCTAGGCAGCATACATGATTAAATGAATATTTTACATTTTTCTATTGCTTAATGTTTCCAAACTCTACACACATTAGGATGACCAGCTTCAAACTGCAAGAAGATCGGAGGCAGCTCTTTTATTGCAGCTTCATAAGTTCTTCTGCACATTGTATTGTTGCATTTCTGAGTTTCCTGCCCTTTTAACAACTCTGCACTCTTCCCATTAACAGTGAAAAAGCCACTTCCACCTCTTGATGTGTTCTACTAAACCATGTGAATTCTCCTTCTCTGTAGTAGATTTTTATGCATGCCTCCAACAGTCAAAACATTAAATAGGCATGAATTTTGTCACTCAGTTTATTATTTCTCTTTTTTTTAAAGGCCTCCTGAACCCCAAAATGCTTATCTCAGATAGCTGTGCACCTTATTTCTCTCCATAGATGGAAGACCTACATAGCTAGAGAGGCTTAGAGGAAGCAGAATATTCTATCTCTTGTACTTGAGACAATACTTGCCCAAGATTATAATTCCTATGTAAGAAAATTACAAAATGCCTCATTTGAGGGGAGCACTCTTCTAAAAACATTAAAAGGTCTTTGTAGTACCTGTTATTCTCACCTATCTGTTCTTTGAACTGCTTCAGCTGTGGTTTACAGCATAGATTCTTCAACACCAGAGCATACATATCCGCTCAAAATAAAACCTATAGGTGTACTGTCACAGAAAATTTTTCCAAATGTGAAATTCTTTCCAAAAAGTCTTAAGACAACTCAAAGAAATGTCCTACATAGGCTGATGATAGCAAAGCATTCAAGGAAATCGTAGCCATAGGTAAGACTTGCGTGACTGATAGTTATATAGCTAAACCACAAGCACACAAAAGGGCAGAAGACAAAACAGCAGATAAAGTGTTTTTTGGAGAGGAACAAGAATATGCATTCATCCACCAGCAAGCATGCAAAGGGTAAAGGAAGTGTAGAGATGCAGTTACTCTGACTATACTTTGGGGTATGATGTAGTTGTATCAGCAAAACTATGATCTCTGTTCAGTATATCCTGCCTATCAGCACTGTATTTCTTCAGGCTCAGTGCTGCTTGCTTGAGGGCATGAGGAGAATGAATGTAGACCTTAGTGTACGCACAGAGCAAGCCACAGAGCGAGTTCTCCAAGGGCTGTGTGCTATGCCTAAGTATTTTACCTATGTCTGCCAGTTAACAGCTATATTTTGAGGAGCAGAGCCTATTGGAACTCAAGGGATTGGAGGAACAGCTTATTTTTTCACAAGCGAGACACTATGAAGACGGTGCCTCCCAACTCTCATTGAATTCCTGCAGGAGTCACAAAGGTGAGATGCTGCTGAGCATCAGTGAGTGGCAATAGCCTCTCCCAACACCTTATTCCAAGCCAGAGTTGAGCAGAATCGAAGTAAAACTATCTCAGTGGGGTAAAACACCACCAGGAAACAAATCTATCTTTGTTTGAAGAACAGCCTTGTAGCTAAAAGATATTTGAGAAATGTTCTCACAAAAGCACCATATCCAACTTCTGCCTCAGACACATCCTTGAAAACTAGTTATATGAAAAGCTGCTGATTTATAAGAGACACAAGGAAAGAGCTTGTTTGGAAAGATTGCAGTTACCTGATTACATATTCTCCAGACCATGTATAGTTTGCCTGAGTGCAAGCAATAAGTACATCAAAGATATTACTTTTGCCTTAATGATGAAGGGTTAATATCAATTTATCTCTCTTGCTTTTGTTTCAGGAACAGATATAAGCAAGGCTGATAGAGAAAAAGATAAAAGAGGATGCATGTGTGAGGAAAAGAGGCTGAGGTGTTGGAAATTAGGAAGACTGGTTAGCTGGCTTTTATTCTTCACATCTCTGAACACTGGATAAGTACTTTTCCTCATAGGTAGCTGTACTATCAGCGACAAAAGGCATGAGTGAGATTACCAGAAATAATGCTTAGAAAAAATTACTTAGTAATTCTCAGTGCAGAGATGTGTCCAGGTTTCCTTGGGGAGGAAATAAACTCACAATGAAAATAAACAATAGCAAGTTGCTAGCAAATGAGACAATACTAATTATTTAACCATAACGCCAATGCTATATAGCCAACATTAATTTCACATAAGCATCTGTAGCAGTTATATTCCAAAGAGATATAAAGAAGAGGAATTAAGTAAACATATTTTGCCTTGTTTTTCACTGTCCTAAACATGAATGCTACATGGTAAATATGTTCCTGCTCTTCACACTCCCCCAAAAAGAAAAATAAGTTAAAGGTGTCTTACTGAATTCAGCAAGGATACTCATGTTTTTAAAATACAGCATGTGCTTAAATATTTTGGAGTCTATAATGTTTAAGAGCACCACATCTACACTTGACAGCTGAGCCTATCTTCTCCTTATCCTCCTTTGCATGCTTTTTATGGTTTTTGTTTAATTTCATCACTTCCAGATTTGTAGGGTCTGGAAAATGAAGGGGTGGGAAAAATCACTTGCTTTTGCGTGGTAAGGAGGGACAAATAACTGATAGAATATTCATTATTTCCTGAAATAATGACTAACATAGAGCCCTTCATCAAATGCTGTCACTGCTTTTGGTACAATTAGTCCAACAAGAAATGGAATTAGGACAAAATCTCTCTGTTTTATGGGTAATAAACTGAGGACCAGCGGTCCTAAAGTCATGTCTCCATAGTGTAGTTCAGAGACACTTACAGGCAGCCCACCTAGCAGGGAGTACATTGGTATATTTTAAACCCAGTCCTGCAGGTAGGATATCCCCTACTGACATGTCAGCTGATGTTTCTTGATGAAGCAAATTAACTTCAATGTCCCACTGGTTTAGCAATACTGCCTCCAGGTCTGGACCTAGTAGCTCGAGAACAAGCTGAGGTATCCTCATTCAGACACTGCATTGCTTAGTCACGTGCTCATGTGAAAAGACTGTAAGAGCAACAGTCAAACACTGATTTTGGATGAACACTTGACTATTCTTCCACTACTGCACAAGGCTGACTGAAGTAGGTAAATATGAACATATCACAAGGATAATGAATATTACTCACATCACAGCCTGGGCAATGCAGCTCTGTTCACAGGTGCCTCCTGATCTGCATTGTGGATGAATCTTGCCTTCAGCCTGGATGCTGGAGTCATTTTTTCAGAGAATCAGGTAGCATTCCCAAAGCAAAGTCAAGTGCTGAGGAAGCTGAGACTTGAGGCCAATTGCATGAGGTTTAACAAAGC